>NC_069503.1:910954920-911192580 GCF_027579735.1 Bombina bombina | reverse complement strand
AACAAGGTACTGCAAACTCTGGTTCCAAAGTGGTTATTTTAATGAACGGTTAGGTGAGATACACAGTCACAGTGTGCAAGGTTAGATCTGACGCGTTTCCCGCATGCTCACATGCGCTTCATCAGAGATCTAATGGTGTTCACCTGGTGGCAGGTTAAATACTGGTGTTAGCCAATAGTGTGTGAGCAAAGCCTAATAGAGATTGTGTGAGTAAGACCTGGTGTGGTAATTGTGTTAGTGCAGCAAAATAAAAATAAAAATATTAAGTGTTGAATTCTCAAAAGAAATACGTGTTACTAGACAATAATCTTATAGGCTGTGCATGTGATCAAAGCAATATATTAAAAATGGATATAATAAGAGTGATATTGTGTTTATTTGTGATAAAAGCTTATTGCTAAAAACTGGGTGCTGGGGTTTGACTGTTTTGTGGGGGTTGTGTTGTACATGAGGATGTAAGCACAACGTGGTCTTAGCTATCACCTTGGTGATAGTATAAAGTATGTTCTAGGAGTTACATTAACAATATTTCAGGAGTATTATTTAGGGATTATGATAAGTCCCAAAACTCACTGATATACAAGAAATAGGAAAATAGGAAGTGAGGCTAAAAAGTAAAAATAAAATGGGATAAAATGGAATAAAATGAAAAAATACTAGATGTAAAAAATAAAAATATATAAGGGGAGAAATAAAGGGGTGAAAAATGAAGATGTGAAAGAAAAAGAGAAGAAGAAGGCTTGGGAAAAAGAAAAGTGGAATTAGCAACTCAGTAGTTTAGGGGACTAGGGAGCTGCTCTCTCTCATGTCTGTTGTTCGCCACTGTCTATAGCCGATCCAGTGTAATTGTATGATTTAGACTTATGAAGGCTATGTTACTAGGGATATAGATTTCTAAGTGACAGCAGGGGGGTTTAAATAAATGTACTAAGGTGTGTGTGATATTGGTGGGTTCTTACTCAGTGCAACATTCTTTTGGCGTTTATGTAGTGAATACTAGTAAATTGCCTGTTGAACACAGTCCAGGGTTACCCTATCTGTGTGGGACCCAGGTATTTACCCACATGTATATCTTGCACACCTATGTATCCTCTAGAAGAGAGAGCGTCCTATAAGGCCAATGTATATAATTGAAAATTAATATACTTAGATGGTTGCTGTAGGGGAAAAATAAAAAAGCCCGAAAGGAGTGGGCTATTGTTACCAAAAGGAAATTTTTATATAAAAAATTCTTTAGTAAGTGATATGCCCTAGAATAAGACCATTAGTCATAAAGAAGAAGAAATTTTTTTTTTTTTTTTTAAATAACATTATTGATACTCTTTATATATACAAAACCGATGAACACTCATTGGTTGTTGTTGATTAAATAATGTCAATACTTTTATGTGCCAAGGGACAAAAGGGGTTTGCTTACTGCATTAGTTATATATATAATCCCAGAAAGAAGCAGGCATTCTCCGTTGTCAATTTAAAGTTATTTACTAAGTAAATAACTTTAAATTGACAACGGAGAGTGCCTGCTTCTTTCTGGGATTGTTTGCTACTTTTGCTGTGCACCCCGGACCTTATTTGAGAGTGCTATACCACTGACTGTTGAGATATATATATATGTGTGTGTGTGTGAATATTATTCTCTTGTATTTTTTTTTTTAACAAACTGAACTATGTTTCTCCTTTGCTGGAAAAGAAATTCTCCTTCCCTTCTCTCTGTTTTTTGAAGTTCCTAGTGCATCTCCAGTCAGGTCCTTGCCTACAAGGGTATAAGTCTGTCTTAATATTTCAGGCATTTTTTTTAGGTCTCTGCAATAGGTGTACAACTTATTTGTCTCTCTATATCTAAAATTAAGCCTTGCCCTCTTAACATTTTGGCTTTAAACAACCCCATACCATGTCATGATTTTTCTCTGTAAATCTTAATCCGAACACATATGCTGCTACAATGCCAGTATTTTACCATGTGTCTTTTCATATAATGCACAAATCACTGAATTCCAGTCCTTTGCCTCAACTATAGAAACAGATAAACCAGGGGTAATATAGCATTAATCATTTCTCTTTTTTTGTGAAGGATAATGAGTTGGATAAACACCATCAAATACATGAACTCTGTCTGTTGACCACAAAGCTATGTTCTCTGGATTTTGTGGTATTAGTCCTACTGTTGCTTTTATATTCGACATAGGAATGCCTACAGCTTGTGCTAAAGGAGCCTGTATTCCGAACACTCCAGTCATTCCCCTATTTAAAACCTGACACAATTTATGACTTAAAATTTTAATTTCTTTTGCAAGATGTACCGAGTCCTTGGTTTCATCCTTACTTGTTGGATATTATCCTTCCTAACAGGAAGTGGCAAAGAGAGCACCCACAGCAGAGCTGTCTATATAGCTCCCCCCTTAACTCCACCCCCCAGTCATTCTCTTTGCCGGCTCTAAGCAGGAAGGGTAAAGTGAAAGAGGTGATAAACTGTTAGTTTTTATTTTTCTTCAAGCAAGAGTTTATTTTTAAATGGTACCTTTGTGTACTATTTACTTTCAGGCAGGAGATGGATGAAGATTTCTGCCTAGAGGATGATGATCTTAGCATTTGTAACTAAGGTCCACTGCTGTTCCCACTGAAGCTGAGGATTACAGGAAAACTTCAGTGTGAGGAACGGTTTCTTGCTATACAGCAATGAGGTATGTTCAGTCATTTTTTCTGGAGAGACTGTGATATTTCAGAAAGGCTGACAGTATTCCCATGAAGGTAAGGGTAAGCAGTAATCCTAGAGCTAAAAATAAGGGCATTACTTGCTTGCTTATGGGGCCAATTACATATATGGTTGACACTGAATGTAAAATGTTTGTGTGCAAACGTTTTTTGGATGGGAGTGCTTTAACATTTTTTGTGGGCAATAAACGTGTTGGGCAACTTTATTAGGACACACATGGCTTATTTTTAGGGTCTTGGAACCCACATGGCTAGTTATAACCGCTCTGGTGCGGTCCTTTAAGGCTCAGAGAACATTGAGTGAGATGGGTGGGGCCTATTTTCGCGCCTCAGTTGCGCACTTAGTTTTGTACAACAAGCAACAAGCTAACTCCTGAGGGCCCTGGTGTATGTTTGGGGCCAAATCGAAGCTTTTACCCCACACTTTCAATCCCTGAGGGCAGGCAGGGCCACAGCAGGGCTGTGGCAAGGTGCTGAGGTTTTTTTTTTTTTTTTTTTCGGATTTGGGCCTATTTTCGATCCGGTTTGGACATTAAGGGGTTAATTGTTAAAAAAAATTGTGATGCAATCTTAACTACCTATTGTGTGCCTACATACAAAATTTTGAAAAATTTGGTGCATGTTTAGGCGTTTTTGCAGAATGTGTATACTTTTTTTCTCTTAAAGGCACAGTACCGTTTTTTAAGATTATTTTTTTCACTAAATAAAGTGTTTTCATGCTTGTTTGTAGTCATTACTAGCCTGTTCAACATGTCTGACATTGAGGAAAGTCAATGTTTAATATGTTTAGAAGCCATTGTGGAAGCCATTGTGGAAGCCATTGTGGAACCTCCACTTAGAATGTGTCCCTCATGCACTGAAAGGTCAATACATTGTAAAGAACATATTTTAGCTACAGTCAGAAGAGAATCAGGTTATACCATCTAATTCTCCCCAAGTGTCACAACTGTTAACGCCCGCACAAGCGACGCCAAGTACTTCTAGTGCGTCTAAGTCTTTCACCCTGCAGGATATGGCCGCAGTTATAAATACTTCCCTCAATGAGGTTTTATCTAAGCTGCCAGGGTTGCAGGGGAAGCGCAGTAGGTCTGGTGTGAGAACAAACACTGAGCCCTCTGATGCTTTATTAGCTATATCTGATGTACCCTCACAATGTTCTGATGTGAGAGATTTGCTGGCTGAGGGAGAGATTTCTGACTTAGGAAATATGTTCCCTCAGACAGATTCAGATATGACGGCTTTTAAATTTAAACTAGAACACCTCCGCTTATTGCTCAGGGAGGATTTAGCGACTCTGGATGATTGTGACCCTATTGTAGTTCCAGAGAAATTGTGTAAAATGGACAAGTTCCTAGAGGTTCCTGCCTACACTGTTTTTCCAGTTCCTAAGAGGATTTTGGAAATTGTTACTAAGGAGTGGGATAGACCAGGTATTCCGTTCGCTCCCCCTCCTACTTTTAAGCAAATGTTTCCCATATCAGACGCTGTGCGGGACTTGTGGCAGACGGTCCTAAGGTTGAGGGAGGTATTTCTACCCTGGCTAAGCGTACAACTATACCTATTGAGGACAGTTGTGCTTTCAAAGACCCTATGGATAAAAAAATTAGAGGGTCTCCTGAAGAAAATATTTGTTCTTCAAGGTTTTCGTCTCCAATCTATAGCGTGCATTGTTCCTGTAACTACTGCAGCGTCCTTTTGGTCAAGGCTCTGGAAGAGGCTCTTCAGGTTGAGACTCCATTAGAGGATATTCTAGATCGAATTAGGGCTCTCAAGCTAGCTAATTCTTTCATTACAGATGCCGCTTTTCAATTGGCTAAATTAGCGGCGAAGAATTCAGGTTTTGCAATTTTAACGCGCAGAACATTATGGCTTATGTCCTGGTCTGCTGATGTGTCATCAAAAGCTAAACTTTTAGCCATCCCTTTCAAGGGTAAGACCCTATTCGGGCCTGAACTGAAAGAGATAATTTCAGACATCACTGGAGGGAAAGGCCATGCCCTTCCTTAGGATACGATGAATAAGATGAGGACCAAACAAAATAATTTTCGTTCCTTTCGAAACTTCAAGGTGGTCCCTCTTCCTCTGCCGCGAAGCAAGAGGGGAATTTTGCTCAATCAAATTCATTTTGGAGACCTAACCAGACTTGGAACATGGGTAAACAGTCTAAGAAGCCTGCTGCTGCTACCAAGACAGCATGAAGGGGTAGCCCCCGATCCGGGACTGGATCTAGTAGGGGGCAGACTTTCTCTCTTCGCTCAGGCTTGGGCAAGAGACGTTCAGGACTCCTGGGCTTTAGAAATAGTAGCCATGGGGTAACTTCTAGATTTCAAAGATTCTCTCCCAAGGGGGAGATTCCATCTTTCTCAATTGTCTGTAGAACCAGACAATAAGAGAGGCGTTCTTACGCTGCCTAGAAGACCTATATTCCATGGGAGTGATCTGCCCAGTTCCGAATACAGAACAGGGGCAAGGTTTTTACTCTAATCTGTTTGTGGTTCCCAAAAAAGAGGGAACTTTAAGACCAATTTTGGATCTCAAGATCCTAAACAAATTCCTCAGAGTCCCATCCTTCAAGATGGAAACCATTCGGACTATTTTGCCAATGATCCAGGAGGGTCAATATATGACCACCGTGGACTTAAAAGGATGCGTATCTACACATTCCTATCCACAAAGATCATCACCAGTTCCTCAGGTTCGCCTTTCTGGACAAACATTACCAGTTTGTGGCTCTTCCCTTCGGGTTGGCCACGGCTCCCAGAATTTTCTCAAATGTGCTAGGGTCCCTTCTGGCGGTTCTAAGGCCGCGGGGCATAGCTGTGGCACCTTATCTGGACGATATCTTAATCCAGGCGTCAACTTACCAATTAGCCAAGTCTCACATGGACATCGTATTGGCTTTTCTAAGAGGGTGGAAGGTGAACGTGCAAAAGAGTTCACTTATCCCTCTCACAAGAGTTCCATTTCTGGAAACTCTGATATATTCGGTGGACATGAAAATTTTTCTGACGGAGGTCAGGAAATCAAAGATTTTACCCATCTGCCGAGCTCTACATTCCATGCCTCAGCCATTAGTGGCTCAGTGTATGGAGGTTATCGGTTTAATGGTAGCGGCACTGGACATAGTTCCGTTTGCTCGCTTGCATCTCAGACCACTGCAACTTTGCATGCTCAAACAGTGGAATGGGGATTATGCAGATTTATCTCCTCGGATAAATCTGGACCAAGAGACCAGAGACTCTCTTCTTTGGTAGTTGTCACAGGATCATCTGTCCAAGGGAATGTGTTTCCGCAGGCCAGCGTGGGTCATAGTGATGACGGACGCCAGCCTGTTGGGCTGGGGTGCAGTCTAGAATTCCATGAAAGCACAGGGATTGTGGACTCAGGAGGAGGCTCTCCTCCTGATAAATATTCTAGAAATATTCAACGCGCTTCAGGCGTGGCCTCAGCTGGCGTCGGCCAGATTGCTAAGATACCAGTCGGACAATATCACGACTATAGCATATATCAATCATCAAGGGGGGAACAAAGAGTTCTCTAGCGATGATAGAGGTTTCCAAAATAATTCAATGGGCAGAAACTCACTCTTGCCATCTATCAGCAATCTATTTCTAAGTCGTCAGACTTTTCATCCGGGGGAGTGGGAACTCCATCCGGAGGTGTTGCACAATTGATTCAGCAATGGGGCACACCAGAATTGGATCTGATGGCGTTTCGTCAGAATGCCAAACTTCCTCGATACGTGTCCAGGTCAAGGGATCCTCAGGCAGTACTGATAGATGCTCTAGCAGTACCCTGGTCGTTCAACCTGGCTTACGTGTTTCCACCATTTCCTCTCCTTCCTCGTTTGATTGCCAGAATCAAACAGGAGAGAGCTTCTGTGATTTTGATAGCACCTGCGTGGCACGCAGGACTTGGTTTGCAGACCTGGTGGACATGTCATCTCTTCCACTATGGACTCTGCCACTGAGGCAGGACCTTCTGATTCAAGGTCCGTTCCAGCATCCAAATCTAGTTTCTCTGCGACTGACTGCTTGGAGATTGAACGCTTGATCTTTTCCAAGCGGGGGTTCTCTGAGTCGGTCATAGATACCTTGATTCAGGCTCGAAAGCCTGTCACTAGGAAAATTTATCATAAGATATGGCGTAAATATCTTTTTTGGTGCGAATCCAAAGGCTACTCATGGAGTAAGATCAGGATTGCTAGGATTTTGATTTCATAGAACATTAAACTGTATAGGAAAATAACATGACTGTGCCTGCACATGACAGATGTACATTCCCTAGCTTGTCCTGGGACAAGTATCTTGACTGGCTGTTTAAAGTCTCTTTACAGTGGAGTGTAAATAGTTAAGACATTTGAGGTAAATATCTTCCTTTTTTACATGTCCAGGTGATATTTTCTAGTCTGCTTTTTACAGCTATGCTGCATCAATTTCAAGTGCTTCAACGTTTGGGTGTCATGTCCTTTTAAAGATATTGTAAATCATTATATCTTATGTAGAATAGCAAAAATATAGACACCATAACTATGCAGTGTAAGTAATCTAGGAATTAGACACAGTGTGCACCAGTGATCCTCAATCAATGTATCAGCGGCAAACTAGTGTGTCACATAAATTAAAAAGAGAGAAGTGCTCAACCTGGGAACAACAATAGCATAATAGCTTGTTTCTATGGCTAGTTACCAACCAAGAAGCAGCCTCTTTTTGCACAACATGTGCCTTTCACAGAGAAGAACTTTCCTGTAGCATATCAGTCTGATCCTGACTTAACAGTACAGTCCAGCCCCGAAATACCAGGCAATCCCTCTCTGAACGAGAGAAACAGCAAAACCCCCGGCGTAAGTTTTTCATAACCAGGTAGGTGTAAAAGTTGCACAGTGCTTTTAATGATGGTTCAAAACATTTGTAAACAATAGACAAGGTAGCAATTTGTCAACTGACAACAGAATATTATTCTTTTAAAAAATATGCTGCACAAATAAAGTTTCTAACACTTGTGAGACCAGCCAAAAATACTGCCATAGGCCAAGTGCACACAATATGTGCAAAGCTCAGTGAAATCACTAGTGTTTCTGAGCACATTAAAACATATTGTATTTGTTAGAAATGTTATGTTTGAAATGTTTTTTTAATAACACATCTTATGTCCATTTAAATGGTTTACTTTCACCTCTTTTTTGGGCTAGTCTTATTTAAGTTTATAAAGAGTTAAAAATATATACTTGTATTTTATTCATTTACTACATTTTAGAAGCATGTTAAAATACAGCCAGTGTTTTAGGTGGTAGGAAGGGTATTTGTAAGTAGAGAAGTGGGTACCTTGCTCCTGAATTTTTTATTTAAAAATAGGACTACTACACCTTGTGTGCTGGTACTGTTGCACAGGTGTTGGGCTCATTTGCATTACTTCCAGACTGATCAAAGATCACATGAGATAAACATTTTTGAATGCCAGTGCAGATTTAAACACTCAAGGGGTATCAAGCCACTGTCACATGCTTATCACATGATTGTGTTTAAGTATATCACGGCTGATGGCTAGATAAATTCATGACACCTACATTTACGGATTCCTTCCCCTGTAAAAAGCGTTGCTCATTTGATTCTTTAATAGAAACCTACCTAAACCACCATCATTATTCAGTTCTCAGCTCCTTGTTGAACCAAGCCACATCCTATTCCTCAGAGATCACCCCCCTTCTGCCTTCTTGTCCCTTGGTTTTGAAATTGACCCCGTACTCAGTTGGGTCATTTTACATGGTACATTGTTTAACAGCTGCCGGACTATAAAAATTCCTTCAGGGTCTCTGTTCCACATAAGTTTTTATATGCGACACCACTAACGCTGGATTTGTACAAATCTCATTGTGGTCCACTTGCCGCTTTGCTTGCCGTATTCGGCTCTTTTCAGTCGCCATCTACCTTATTCGTGTGATCACGAAGTCCACATACCTAATATAAAGATATTCTCATATAGATGAGAAATGCACTCCATATTACCAATAAGCAGCTACTAGTGTGCTCTTAAGAAAAATCAATGTAGTCAGAGTTGATAAGGCACTCCCTGGAAAGTTTCTAAAACTTAACGTTTAATATATCAAAGATTAAAATACCATTACGGTCCATTTATCAAATGTCTAACATAACCAACCTCGGATCCAATATAGATATATATAGATATAGATAGATAGAGATATATATGGATAGATAGATAGATAGAGATATAGATATATATGTATGTGTGTGTGTGTGTATACATAATATAAGCGAAACCCTACAAGCTCCAAATGCACGCAGGACTTGGTATGCAGATCTGGTGGACATGTCATCCTTTCCACCATGGACTCTGCCGCTGAGGCAGGACCTTCTACTTCAAGGTCCCTTCAAACATCCAAATCTAATTTCTCTGCATCTGACTGCTTGGAGATTGAACGCTTGATTTTATCAAAGCGTGGTTTTTCCGAGTCGGTCATCGATACCTTAATTCAGGCTCAAAAGCCTGTCACCAGGAAAATCTATCATAAGATATGGTGTAAATATCTTCATTGGTGTGTATCCAAGGGTTACTCATGGAGTAAAGTCAGGATTCCCAGGATATTGTCTTTTCTCCAAGAAGAATTGGAGATGGGATTGTCAGCTAGTTCCTTAAAGGGACAGATTTCTGCTCTGTCTATTCTTTTGCACAAGCGTCTGGCAGATGTTCCAGACGTTCAGGCGTTTTGTCAGGCTTTAGTTAGAATCAAGCCTGTGTTTAAACCTGTTGCTCCGCCATGGGGTTTAAATTTAGTTCTTAAAGTTCTTCAAGGGGTTCCGTTTGAATCTCTGCATTCCATAGATATCAAGCTTTTATCTTGGAAAGTTCTGTTTTCTGTAGCTATCTCCTCGGCTCGTAGAGTTTGAGTTATCTGCCTTGCAGTGTGATTCCCCTTATCTGATCTTCCATGCAGATAAGGTAGTGTTGCGTACCAAACCTGGGTTTCTTCCTAAGGTGGTATCTAATAAGAATATCAATCAGGAGATCCGTCACTGTGTCCTAATCCTTCTTCAAAGAAGGAACGTCTATTACACAATCTTGACGTGGTTCGTGCTTTAAAGTTTTATTTACAAGCTACTAAAGATTTTCGTCAAACATCTGCATTGTTTGTTGTTTACTCTGGATAGAGGAAAGGCCAAAAGGCTTCGGCAACTTCTCTTTCCTTTTGGTTAAGAAGTATAATCCGCTTAGCTTATGAGACTGCTGGCCAGCAGCCTCCTGAAAGAATTACAGCTCATTCCACTAGAGCAGTAGCTTCCACATGGGCTTTTAAGAATAAGGCTTCTGTTGAACAGATTTGTAAGGCGGCGACTTGGTCTTCGCTTCATACTTTTTCTAAATTCTACAAATTTGATACTTTTGCTTCTTCGGAGGCTATTTTTGGGAGAAAGGTCTTGCAGGCAGTGGTGCCTTTCCGTTTAAGCGCCTGCCTTGTCCCTCCCTTCATCCGTGTCCTATAGCTTTGGTATTGGTATCCCACAAGTAATGGATGAATCCGTGGACTGGATACACCTTACAAGAGAAAACAAAATTTATGCTTACCTGATAAATTTATTTCTCTTGTGGTGTATCCAGTCCACGGCCCGCCCTGTCATTTTAAGGCAGGTGTTTTTTAATTTTTAAACTATAGTCACCACTGCACCCTATAGTTTCTCCTTTCTCTTGCTTGTCTTTGGTCGAATGACTGAGAGGTGGCAGTTAGGGGAGGAGCTATATAGACAGCTCTGCTGTGGGTGATCCTCTTGCAGCTTCCTGTTGGGAAGGAGAATATCGCACAAGTAATGGATGAATCCGTGGACTGGATACACCACAAGAGAAATAAATTTATCAGGTAAGCATAAATTTTGTTTTTTACAGGGTGCATATCTATAAATGCCAATAATTCAGTTTAATTAACAATCATTTTATATTTTCTTGAACTAATTTGTGCAGATACTGTTTTATGGGTTGTTGCGTATTGGCATGGCTGGTACCTTGTATCTAAAATTAACATGCCTAAGAGGGAAAAGTATTTCTTCATCAGATTTATTAAAATAGTGATGTGTATGGTCTTATTATTTTTACTTTTTCGCAGTGGTTAATATCTCACTTCTCAAGATATTCTATGTTCAGAGTTTAATTTTGCTTCTGAAACTGGAGATCTCAAATACACGCAGGATGTTGTGATACAGGCAGTTTTCTCTCAACTAGGCTGTTTAGTTGATGGTAATGAGATGTGGTTTTATGCTGGGTGCTCCTTTTTTTTTTTTTTTTTTTTCTTTTTAAAAAAAATATTTTTTCTATTTACTTATTTTATGTCAGAATGAAGCAGTTTTCAGAACTCTGCCTTGATGTGTTCTTGTAGAGGCTTTTTTCTACATAGGCCTATTTTTTTAAATTTATTTCTGGCATCTATAAAACTTCTGTTGCCAGCATATAAATTGTTAGCCACATGGATTAGGTCTTTGTAAAATGTTTACACAATTGTAAGGCTGTTGCGGATACACTGTTCACATCCAACTTTTTGAGTGTTTTTCAAGCTCATCATCTTAAGCACAGGTGTTGGAGTTAAAGAAACATGAAGGCCAAAAATGTTCTCTTGTGATTGAGACAGAGCATACAATTTCTTTTACAAAGATATGACGAGTCCACGGATTTCATTCTTACTTGTGGGATATTAACCTCCTGCTAACAGGAAGTGGCAAAGAGCACCACAGCAGAGCTGTATATATAGCCCCTTCCTTCCCCTCCACCCTCAGTCATTCTCTTTGCCTGTGTTATACTAGGAAGAGGTAAAGTGAGGTGCTAGTTTTATTTTCTTCAATCAAGAAGTTTTTTATTTCTCTTGTTAAGTGTGTTCAGTCCACGGGTCATCCATTACTTATGGGATATATTCTCCTTCCCAACAGGAAGTTGCAAGAGGATCACCCAAGCAGAGCTGCTATATAGCTCCTCCCCTCACATGTCATATCCAGTCATTCTCTTGCAACCCTCAACAAAGAAGGAGGTCGCGAGAGGAGCTGGAGTTTTTACTTAATTATTCTTCAATCAAAAGTTTGTTATTTTAAATGGCACCGGAGTGTGCTGTTTTTCTATCTCAGGCAGTATTTGGAAGAAGAAACTGCCTGCGTTTTCTATGATCTTAGCAGGCGTAACTAAGATCCACTGGCTGTTCTCGACATTCTGAGGAGTGGGGTAACTTCAGAAAATGGAAATAGCATGCGGGGTCTCCCGCAAATGAGGTATGTGCAGTACAATATATTCTGGGAATGGAATTGACTTAGAAAACACTGCTGTTACCCGTATGATGTAAGTACAGCCTTAAATGCAGTAGTAGTGACTCGTATCAGGCTGATAAATGTATGCACAGTAGAGTTATTTTCTAGGGACTAGAATTTGACTGAAAAAATACTGTTAATACTGATATAATGTGTGAGCCTTAACTGCAGTAGAAGCGACTGGTAGCAGGCTTAGTAATAACTTTACACAGCATCTGAAATGTTGTTTTTTAAAACGTTTACTGGCATGTTAATCGTTTTGTGAAGTACTTTGGTGATAAATCTTTTTGGGCATGATTTTTTTCCACACGGCTAACGTATATTTCTGCATAGAAACCGTTATATCAGGTCTCCCACTGTTGTAATAGGAGTGGGAGGGACCTTTTTTAGCGCCTTGTTGCGCAGTTAAAATTCTAGCACAGTATTCCTGCTTCTTCCTCTTTGATCCAGGACGTCTCCAGAGAGCTCAGGGATCTTCAAAATTCGTTTTTGAGGGAGGTAATCAGTCACAGCAGACCTGTGACAGTGTGTTTGACTGTGATAAAAGCGTTAAATCTTAATTTGATATCCGTTTTGGGTACTGAGGGGTTAATCATCCTTTTGCTAATGGGTGCAATCCTCTGCTAATTAATACATTTAAAGAATTGTTGACTATAACTGAACTAGTTCTTTGTTATTCAATTGTGTTTTTTAAAAAAGCGCTGCAGCGTTTTTTATATTGCTTGTAAACTTATTGAAGTAATTTCCAAGCTTGCTAGCTTCATTGCTAGTCTGTTTAAACATGTCTGATACAGAGGAATCTGCTTGTTGATTATGTTTAAAAGCCGATGTGGAGCCCAATAGAAATATGTGTACCAATTGTATTGATATTACTTTGAATAAAAGTCAATCTGTACCGATAAAGAAATTATCACCAGACAACGAGGGGGAAGTTATGCCGTCTAACTCTCCTCACGTGTCAGTACCTTCGTCTCCCGCTCGGGAGGTGCGTAAGATTGAGGCGCCAAGTACATCAAGGCCCTTAAAAAATCACTTTACATGATATGGCTAATGTTATGAAAGAAGTATTATACAATATGCCCGAGTTAAGAGGCAAGCGCGACAGCTCTGGGTTAAGGAGCGTACTATGCGGTACCGGTGTGTACTGACGTTTTTTCCTATACCAAAGAGGCTTACAGAGATTATTAGCAAGGAGTGGGATAGACCCAATGTGCCTTTTCCCCTCCTCCGATATTCAGAAAAATGTTCCCTATAGACGCCACCACACAAGACTTATGGCAGACGGTCCCTAAGGTGGAGGGAGCAGTTTCTACTTTAGCCAAGCGTACCACTATCCCGGTGGAGGATAGCTGTGCTTTCTCAGATCCAATGGATAAAAAATTAGAGGGTTACCTTAAGAAAATGTTTGTTCAACAAGGTTTTATATTACAGCCTCTTGCATGCATTGCGCCTGTCACTGCTGCAGCGGCATTCTGGTTTGAGTCTCTGGAAGAGGCGATTCGCACAGCACCATTGGATGAATCTTTGAGCAAGATTAGAACCCTTAAGCTGGCTAATGCGTTTGTTTCGGATGCTGTAGTGCATTTAACCAAACTTACGGCTAAGAATTCCGGATTCACCATACAGGCGCGCAGAGCGCTATGGCTTAAATCCTGGTCAGCAGATGTAACTTCTAAGTCTAAACTACTAAACATTCCTTTCAAAGGGCAGACCTTATTCAGGCCCGGCTTGAAGGAAATTATTGCTGACATTACTGGAGGTAAGGGCCACACCCTTCCTCAGGACAGGGCCAAATCAAAGGCCAAACAGTCTAATTTTCGTAATTTTCGTAATTTCAAGGCAGGAGCAGCATCAACTTCCTCCGCTCCAAAACAGGAAGGAACTACTGCTCGTTACAGACAGGGTTGGAAAGGCAACCAGTCATGGAACAAGGGCAAGCAGGCCAGAAAGCCTACTTCCGCCCCTAAGACAGCATGAAGACAGGGCCCCCTTTCCGGAGACGGATCTAGTGGGGGGCAGACTTTCTCTCTTCGCCCAGGCTTGGGCAAGAGATGTACAGGATCCCTGGACGTTGGAGATTATATCTCAGGGATACCTTCTGGATTTCAAAACTTCTCCTCCACAAGGGAGGTTTCATCTGTCAAGGTTATCAACAAACCTAGTAAAGAAAGAGGCATTTCTACAATGTATACAAGACCTCTTAGTGATGGGAGTGATCCACCCAGTTCCGCGAACGGAACAGGGGCAAGGGTTTTATTCAAATCTGTTTGTGGTTCCCAAGAAAGAGGGAACTTTCAGACCAATCTTAGACTTAAAGATCTTAAAAACAAATTCCTAAGGGTTCCGTCGTTCAAGATGGAAACCATTCGGACCATCCTACCCATGATCCAAGAGGGTCAATATATGACCACAGTGGACTTAAAGGATGCCTACCTTCACATGCCGATTCACAAAGATCATTATCGGTACCTAAGGTTTGCCTTTCTAGACAGGCATTACCAGTTTGTATCTCTTCCCTTCGGGTTAGCTACGGCCCCGAGAATTTTTAAAAAGGTTCTGGGCTCACTTCTGGCGGTACTAAGACCACGAGGCATAGCGGTGGCTCCGTACCTAGACGACATTCTGATACAAGCGTCAAGTTTTCAAAATGCAAAGTCTCATACAGAGATAGTTCTAGCATTTCTGAGGTCGCATGGGTGGAAAGTGAACGTGGAGAAGAGTTCTCTGTTACCACTCACAAGGGTCCCTTTTCTAGGGACTCTTATAGATTCTGTAGAGATGAAGATTTACCTGACGGAGTCCAGGTTATCAAAGATTCTCAATGCTTGCCGTGTCCTTCACTCCATTCCAAGCCCATCAGTAGCTCAGTGCATGGAAGTAATCGTCTTAATGGTCGCGGCAATGGACATAGTGCCATTTGCGCGCCTACATCTCAGACCGCTGCAGCTATGCATGCTAAGTCAATGGAATGGGGATTACTCAGATCTGTCCCCTTTGCTAAATCTGGACCAGTAGACCAGAGATTCTCTTCTCTGGTGGTTGTCACGGGTTCATCTGTCCAAAGGAATGACTTTTCGCAGACCAGATTGGACGATTGTAGCAACAGATGCCAGCCTACTAGGCTGGGGAGCAGTCTGGAACTCCCTGAAGGCTCAGGGATCGTGGACTCAGGAGGAGAGTCTCCTCCCAATAAACATTCTAGAATTAAGAGCAATATTCAATGCTCTTCTAGCTTGGCCTCAGTTGGCAACACTGAGGTTCATCAGATTTCAGTCGGACAACATCACGACTGTGGCTTACATCAATCATCAAGGGGGAACCAGGAGTTCCCTAGCGATGTTGGAAGTCTCGAAGATAATTCGCTGGGCAGAGTCTCACTCTTGCCACCTGTCAGCGATCTACATCCCAGGCATGGAGAACTGGGAGGCGGATTTTCTAAGTCGACAGACCTTTCATCCGGGGGAGTGGGAACTTCACCCGGAGGTATTTGCTCAACTGATTCGTCGTTGGGGCAAACCAGATCTGGATCTCATGGCATCTCGCCAGAACGCCAAGCTTCCTTGTTACGGATCCAGGTCCAGGTCCAGGGACCCGGGTGCGGTGCTGGTAGATGCACTAGCAGCCCCTTGGGTTTTCAACATAGCTTATGTGTTTCCACCTTTTCCGTTGCTACCTCGACTGATTGCCAGGATCAAACAGGAGAGAGCATCAGTGATTCTGATAGCGCCTGCGTGGCCACGCAGGACCTGGTATACAGACCTAGTGGACATGTCGTCCTATCCACCATGGTCTCTACCCCTGAGGCAGGACCTTCTAATCCAGGGTCCTTTCAACCATCCAAACCTAATTTCTCTGAGGCTGACTGCTTGGAAATTGAACGCTTGATTCTATCAAAGCGTGGGTTTTCGGATTCGGTTATTGATACATTAATACAGGCTCGGAAACCTGTTACCAGAAAAATTTACCACAAGATATGGCGTAAATATTTATATTGGTGTGAATCCAAGAGTTACTCATGGAGTAAGGTTAGGATTCCTAGGATATTGTCTTATCTACAAGAGGGTTTAGAAAAGGGCTTATCCGCTAGTTCGCTAAAGGGACAGATTTCTGCTCTGTCTATTCTTTTACACAAGCGTCTGGCAGAGAATCCAGACGTCCAGGCTTTTTGTCAGGCTTTGGCTAGGATTAAGCCTGTGTTTAAAACTGTTGCTCCTCCGTGGAGCTTAAACTTGGTTCTTAAAGTTCTTCAGGGTGTTCCGTTTGAACCCCTTCATTCCATTGATATTAAGCTTTTATCTTGGAAAGTTCTGTTTTTGATAGCTATTTCCTCGGCTCTGAGTTATCTGCCTTACATTGTGATTCTCCTTATCTGATCTTTCATTCAGACAAGGTAGTCCTGCGTACTAAACCTGGGTTTTTACCTAAGGTTGTTTCTAACAGGAATATCAATCAAGAGATTGTTGTTCCATCGTTATGTCCTAATCCTTCTTCAAAGAAGGAACGTCTTTTGCATAATCTAGACGTGGTCCGTGCCCTGAAGTTCTACTTACAGTCAACTGAAGATTTTCGACAAACTTCTTCTCTGTTTGTCGTTTACTCTGGACAGAATAGAGGTCAAAAGGCTTCGGTTACCTCTCTCTCTTTTTGGCTTCGTAGCATAATACGCTTAGCCTATGAGACTGCTGGACAGCAGCCTCCTGAAAGAATTACAGCTCATTCCACTAGAGCTGTGGCTTCCACCTGGGCCTTTAAGAATGAGGCCTCTGTTGAACAGATTTGCAAGGCTGCAACTTGGTCTTCACTTCATACTTTTTCCAAATTTTACAAATTTGACACTTTTGCTTCTTCGGAGGCTGTTTTTGGGAGAAAGGTTCTACAGGCAGTGGTTCCTTCTGTTTAATGTTCCTGCCTTGTCCCTCCCATCATCCGTGTACTTTAGCTTTGGTATTGGTATCCCATTAGTAATGGATGACCCGTGGACTGAACACACTTAACAAGAGAAAACATAATTTATGCTTACCTGATAAATTTATTTGTCTTGTAGTGTGTTCAGTCCACGGCCCGCCCTGTCTTTTTGAGGCAGGTTCTAAATTTTAAATTATAACTCCAGTCACCACTGCACCCTATAGTTTCTCCTTTCTCGTCTTGTTTCGGTCGAATGACTGGATATGACATGTGAGGGGAGGAGCTATATAGCAGCTCTGCTTGGGTGATCCTCTTGCAACTTCCTGTTGGGAAGGAGAATATATCTCATAAGTAATGGATGACCCGTGGACTGAACACACTACAAGAGAAATAAATTTATCAGGTAAGCATAAATTATGTTTTTTAATGGTACCGGTGAGTACTATTTTCCTCAGGGGGTTATGGAAGAAGATTTCTGCCCTGAGGTTGATGATCTTGGCAGTTGTAACTAAGAACCATGCTGGTTCCCACAAGACTTCTGAAGGTAACACATGAGACATCTTCAGTGTGGAGACCGGTTTCATGCTACAAGCAGCATTAAGGTATGTGCAGCCTTTTATTTCTGAAGAGAATTGATATATCAGAACTGGCTGGCATTTATTTCCTTTTATGGGAATAGGGTAAGCAGTAGACCTGTTTCACAGAAGGTGTTACTGGAGTCCCTTGTTATTATTTTTTATTTTTGACATAAGGGCATGATATGACACTCTGGGAGAGGCTTAAGGACTTTTAATCATTAAGCTGTTAAACGATTAAGTTATTTTTTTATATGTTCAGCATGACTTGTTTGGGGTGTGTTTTGTGTTCCACTTAGCTGTATGATAAACCGCTTCCCATGCGGTTGTGTTTGGGCCTACTCCAACTTCGGCCATAGGTCGGGGCTTGTCTTTGCGCGCTCAGATGCGCACTTCCTTCTGGCAGAGGAGCAGCAAGCAGTAACTCCGGTTCCTCCTGGACAGTAGTCTTTGGCTTGGAGTGTTGGCTATTCATTCCGAAGTACCCTGGGGCCAGGTAGGCGCCACAGCTGCTGTGGCGAGGTGCAGAGGGTGTTTTCGTGTAAACTGATATATTTTTAACTTTAGAGCCTTATTTTTCACCTTTCTCATAGGGTGCAATAATTTTTGGGTATACCAATTAGTTTTAGTGAATTTTGGTAGCAAATTAACGTTATTTAAGCAGTTTTGGAAAAATTGTTCACTTTTTCTTTCTTAAAGGTGCAGTACACGTTTTTCAAAGTTTTATTTAAAGCAAGAAAAGTGTTTAAATGACTTTTGTGGCTATTATTAGTCTGTTCAACATGTCTGACATTGAGGATTCTCATTGTTTTATATGTTTAGAAGCTATTGTGGAACCCTGTCTTACATTGTGTACCTCTTGTACTGAAAGGGCCTTACATTGTAAAGAACATATTTTAGGTCAAGATAATGTGCCTAAGGATGATTCTCAATCTGAAGAGAATCAGGTTATGCCATCCAATTCTCCCCAAGTGTCACAACCTTTAACGCCCACACAAGCGACGCCAAGTACCTCTAGTGCATCTAATTCCTTTACTCTGCAGGAGATGGCTGCAGTTATGTCAACTACCCATACAGAGGTATTATCTAAATTACCAGTGTTGCAGGGTAAACGCAGTAGGTCAGGTATTAATGTAAATACTGAATCCTCTGATACTTTATTAGCTATTTCTGATGTTGTTCTGAGTTGGGGGTCAGGGAATTGCTGTCTGAGGGAGAAATTTTCAGACTCAGGGAATGTGTTACCTCAGACAGATTCAGACGTTATGTCCTTTAAATTTAAGCTTGAACACCTCCGTCTGTTGCTTCGGGAGGTCTTAGCGGCTCTGGATGATTGTGATCCTATTATGATACCACCAGAGAAATTGTGTAAATATTTAGAAGTGCCTACTTATACTGATGTTTTTCCGGTTGCTAAAAGAATTTCGGAAATTATTAAGAAGGAATGGGATAGACCAGGTATAACATTTTCTCCCCCTCCTACTTTTAAGAAAATGTTTCCCATATCAGACACCATTCGGGACTTGTGGCAAACGGTCCCTAAGGTGGAGGGAGCTATATCTACCCTGGCTAAGCGTACAACTATACCCATTGAGGACAGTTGTGCTTTCAAAGAACCTATGGATAAAAAATTAGAGGGTCTCCTAAAGAAATTGTTTATTAATCAGGGTTTTCTTTTACAACCTACTGCTTGCATTGTTCCAGTAACTACTGCAGCAGCTATTTGGTTTGAAGCTCTGGAAGAGTCCCTGAAGGTTGAGACTCCGTTAGATGACATTTTGGATAGAATTAAGGCTCTTAAGTTAGCTAATTCTTTCTCCAACATAGGTGTGTCCGGTCCACGGCGTCATCCTTACTTGTGGGATATTCTCTTCCCCAACAGGAAATGGCAAAGAGCCCAGCAAAGCTGGTCACATGATCCCTCCTAGGCTCCGCCTTCCCCAGTCATTCTCTTTGCCGTTGTACAGGCAACATCTCCACGGAGATGGCTTAGAGTTTTTTAGTGTTTAACTGTAGTTTTTATTATTCAATCAAGAGTTTGTTATTTTAAAATAGTGCTGGTATGTACTATTTACTCTGAAACAGAAAAGAGATGAAGATTTCTGTTTGTAAGAGGAAAATGATTTTAGCAACCGTTACTAAAATCGATGGCTGTTCCACACAGGACTGTTGAGAGGAATTAACTTCAGTTGGGGGAACAGTGAGCAGACTTTTGCTGCTTGAGGTATGACACATTCTAACAAGACGATGTAATGCTGGAAGCTGTCATTTTCCCTATGGGATCCGGTAAGCCATTTTTATTACAGACAGTAAATAAGGGCTTCACAAGGGCTTTTTAAGACTGTAGACATTTTTTGGGCTAAATCGATTTATATATAAACATATTTTATACTCCATAGCCTTGAGGAATTATTTTAATCTTGGGAATTTTGTAAAATAACCGGCAGGCACTGTATTGGACACCTTATTCTCTAGGGGCTTTCCCTAATCATAGGCAGAGTCTCATTTTCGCGCCTGTATTGCGCACTTGTTTTTGAGAAGCATGACATGCAGATGCATGTGTGAGGAGCTCTGATACATAGAAAAGACTTTCTGAAGGCGTCATTTGGTATCGTATTCCCCTTTGGGCTTGGTTGGGTCTCAGCAAAGCAGATACCAGGGACTGTAAAGGGGTTAAATATCAAAACGGCTCCGGTTCCGTTATTTTAAGGGTTAAAGCTTCCAAATTTGGTGTGCAATACTTTTAAGGCTTTAAGACACTGTGGTGAAATTTTGGTGAACAATTCCTTCATACTTTTTCGCAATTGCAGTAATAAAGTGTGTTCAGTTTAAAATTTAAAGTGACAGTAACGGTTTTATTTTAAAACGTTTTTTGTACTTTGTTATCAAGTTTATGCCTGTTTAACATGTCTGAACTGCCAGATAGACTGTGTTCTGAATGTGGGGAAGCCAAGGTTCCTTCTCATTTAAATAGATGTGATTTATGTGACACAAAATTTAGAGAAAATGATGCCCAAGATGATTCCTCAAGTGAGGGGAGTAAGCATGGTACTGCATCATCCCCTCCTTCGTCTACACCAGTCTTGCCCACTCAGGAGGCCCCTAGTACATCTAGCGCGCCAATACTCCTTACTATGCAACAATTAACGGCTGTAATGGATAATTCTATCAAAAACATTTTAGCCAAAATGCCCACTTATCAGCGAAAGCGTGACTGCTCTGTTTTAGAAAATACTGAAGAGCATGAGGACGCTGATGATATTGTTTCTGAAGGGCCCCTACACCAGTCTGAGGGGGCCAGGGAGGTTTTGTCTGAGGGAGAAATTTCAGATTCAGGGAAAATTTCTCAACAAGCTGAACCTGATGTGATTACATTTAAATTTAAGTTGGAACATCTCCGCGCTCTGCTCAAGGAGGTGTTATCCACTCTGGATGATTGTGAGAATTTGGTCATCCCAGAGAAACTATGTAAAATGGACAAGTTCCTAGAGGTCCCGGGGCCCCCCGAAGCTTTTCCTATACCCAAGCGGGTGGCGGACATTGTAAATAAAGAATGGGAAAGGCCCGGTATACCTTTCGTCCCTCCCCCCATATTTAAAAAATTGTTTCCTATGGTCGACCCCAGAAAGGACTTATGGCAGACAGTCCCCAAGGTCGAGGGGGCGGTTTCTACTCTAAACAAGCGCACCACTATACCCATAGAAGATAGTTGTGCTTTCAAAGATCCTATGGATAAAAAATTAGAAGGTTTGCTTAAAAAGATGTTTGTTCAGCAAGGTTACCTTCTACAACCAATTTCATGCATTGTCCCTGTCACTACAGCCTCGTGTTTCTGGGTCGATGAGCTAGAAAAGGCGATCACTAGTAATTCTCCTTCTTATGAGGAGATTATGGACAGAATCCGTGCTCTCAAATTGGCTAATTCTTTCACCCTAGACGCCACTTTGCAATTGGCTAGGTTAGCGGCGAAAAATTCTGGGTTTGCTATTGTGGCGCGCAGAGCGCTTTGGTTAAAATCTTGGTCAGCGGATGCGTCTTCCAAGAACAAATTGCTTAACATTCCTTTCAAGGGGAAAACGCTGTTTGGCCCTGACTTGAAAGAGATTATCTCTGATATCACTGGGGGTAAGGGCCACGCCCTTCCTCAGGATAGGTCTTTCAAGGCCAAAAATAAACCTAATTTTCGTCCCTTTCGTAGAAACGGACCAGCCCCAAGTGCTACGTCCTCTAAGCAAGAGGGTAATACTTCTCAAGCCAAGCCAGCCTGGAGACCAATGCAAGGCTGGAACAAGGGAAAGCAGGCCAAGAAACCTGCCACTGCTACCAAGACAGCATGAGATGTTGGCCCCCGATCCGGGACCGGATCTGGTGGGGGGCAGACTCTCTCTCTTCGCTCAGGCTTGGGCAAGAGATGTTCTGGATCCTTGGGCGCTAGAAATAGTCTCCCAAGGTTATCTTCTGGAATTCAAGGGGCTTCCCCCAAGGGGGAGGTTCCACAGGTCTCAATTGTCTTCAGACCACATAAAAAAACAGGCATTCTTACATTGTGTAGAAGACCTGTTAAAAATGGGAGTGATTCATCCTGTTCCATTAGGAGAACAAGGGATGGGGTTCTACTCCAATCTGTTCGTAGTTCCCAAAAAAGAGGGAACGTTCAGACCAATCTTAGATCTCAAGATCCTAAACAAGTTTCTCAAGGTTCCATCGTTCAAAATGGAAACCATTCGAACAATTCTTCCTTCCATCCAGGAAGGTCAATTCATGACCACGGTGGATTTAAAGGATGCGTATCTACATATTCCTATCCACAAGGAACATCATCGGTTCCTAAGGTTCGCATTCCTGGACAAGCATTACCAGTTCGTGGCACTTCCGTTCGGATTAGCCACTGCTCCAAGGATTTTCACAAAGGTACTAGGGTCCCTTCTAGCGGTGCTAAGACCAAGGGGCATTGCAGTAGTACCTTACTTGGACGACATTCTGATTCAAGCGTCGTCCCTTCCTCAAGCAAAGGCTCACACGGACATTGTCCTGGCCTTTCTCAGATCTCACGGATGGAAAGTGAACGTAGAAAAGAGTTCTCTATCTCCGTCAACGAGGGTTCCCTTCTTGGGAACAATAATAGACTCCTTAGAAATGAGGATTTTTCTGACAGAGGCCAGAAAAACAAAACTTCTAAACTCTTGTCAAATACTTCATTCCGTTCCTCTTCCTTCCATAGCGCAGTGCATGGAAGTAATAGGTTTGATGGTAGCGGCAATGGACATAGTTCCTTTTGCGCGCATTCATCTAAGACCATTACAACTGTGCATGCTCAGTCAGTGGAATGGGGACTATACAGACTTGTCTCCGACGATACAAGTAAATCAGAGGACCAGAGATTCACTCCGTTGGTGGCTGTCCCTGGACAACCTGTCACAGGGGATGAGCTTCCGCAGACCAGAGTGGGTCATTGTCACGACCGACGCCAGTCTGATGGGCTGGGGCGCGGTCTGGGGACCCCTGAAAGCTCAGGGTCTTTGGTCTCGGGAAGAATCTCTTCTACCGATAAATATTCTGGAACTGAGAGCGATACTCAATGCTCTCAAGGCTTGGCCTCAGCTAGCAAAGGCCAAGTTCATACGGTTTCAATCAGACAACATGACGACTGTTGCGTACATCAACCATCAGGGGGGAACAAGGAGTTCCCTGGCGATGGAAGAAGTGACCAAAATCATTCAATGGGCGGAGACTCATTCCTGCCACTTGTCTGCAATCCACATCCCAGGAGTGGAAAATTGGGAAGCGGATTTTCTGAGTCGTCAGACATTTCATCCGGGGGAGTGGGAACTCCATCCGGAAATATTTGCCCAAATTACTCAATTGTGGGGCATTCCAGACATGGATCTGATGGCCTCTCGTCAGAACTTCAAGGTTCCTTGCTACGGGTCCAGATCCAGGGATCCCAAGGCGACTCTAGTAGATGCACTAGTAGCACCTTGGACCTTCAAACTAGCTTATGTATTTCCGCCGTTTCCTCTCATCCCCAGGCTGGTAGCCAGGATCAATCAGGAGAGGGCATCGGTGATCTTGATTGCTCCTGAGTGGCCACGAAGGACTTGGTATGCAGACCTGGTGAATATGTCATCGGCTCCACCATGGAAGCTACCTTTGAGACGAGACCTTCTTGTTCAAGGTCCGTTCGAACATCCGAATCTGGTCTCACTCCAACTGACTGCTTGGAGATTGAACGCTTGATCTTATCAAAGCGAGGGTTCTCAGATTCTGTTATTGATACTCTTGTTCAGGCCAGAAAGCCTGTAACTAGAAAAATTTACCACAAAATATGGAAAAAATATATCTGTTGGTGTGAATCTAAAGGATTCCCTTGGGACAAGGTAAAAATTCCTAAGATTCTATCCTTTCTTCAAGAAGGATTGGAGAAAGGATTATCTGCAAGTTCCTTGAAGGGACAGATTTCTGCCTTGTCTGTGTTACTTCACAAAAAGCTGGCAGCTGTGCCAGATGTTCAAGCCTTTGTTCAGGCTCTGGTTAGAATCAAGCCTGTTTACAAACCTTTGACTCCTCCTTGGAGTCTCAATTTAGTTCTTTCAGTTCTTCAGGGGGTTCCGTTTGAACCCTTACATTCCGTTGATATTAAGTTATTATCTTGGAAAGTTTTGTTTTTGGTTGCAATTTCTTCTGCTAGAAGAGTTTCAGAATTATCTGCTCTGCAGTGTTCTCCTCCTTATCTGGTGTTCCATGCAGATAAGGTGGTTTTACGTACTAAACCTGGTTTTCTTCCAAAAGTTGTTTCTAACAAAAACATTAACCAGGAGATAGTCGTGCCTTCTTTGTGTCCGAATCCAGTTTCAAAGAAGGAACGTTTGTTGCACAATTTGGATGTTGTTCGCGCTCTAAAATTCTATTTAGATGCTACAAAGGATTTTAGACAAACATCTTCCTTGTTTGTTGTTTATTCTGGTAAAAGGAGAGGTCAAAAAGCAACTTCTACCTCTCTCTCTTTTTGGATTAAAAGCATCATCAGATTGGCTTATGAGACTGCCGGACGGCAGCCTCCTGAAAGAATCACAGCTCATTCCACTAGGGCTGTGGCTTCCACATGGGCCTTCAAGAACGAGGCTTCTGTTGATCAGATATGTAAGGCAGCGACTTGGTCTTCACTGCACACTTTTACCAAATTTTACAAGTTTGATACTTTTGCTTCTTCTGAGGCTATTTTTGGGAGAAAGGTTTTGCAAGCCGTGGTGCCTTCCATTTAGGTGACCTGATTTGCTCCCTCCCTTCATCCGTGTCCTAAAGCTTTGGTATTGGTTCCCACAAGTAAGGATGACGCCGTGGACCGGACACACCTATGTTGGAGAAAACAGAATTTATGTTTACCTGATAAATTACTTTCTCCAACGGTGTGTCCGGTCCACGGCCCGCCCTGGTTTTTTAATCAGGTCTGATAATTTATTTTCTTTAACTACAGTCACCACGGTATCATATGGTTTCTCCTATGCAAATATTCCTCCTTTACGTCGGTCGAATGACTGGGGAAGGCGGAGCCTAGGAGGGATCATGTGACCAGCTTTGCTGGGCTCTTTGCCATTTCCTGTTGGGGAAGAGAATATCCCACAAGTAAGGATGACGCCGTGGACCGGACACACCGTTGGAGAAAGTAATTTATCAGGTAAACATAAATTCTGTTTTTATTACTGATGCCGCTTTTCAAATTGCTAAATTAGCGGATTTGCTATTTTAGCGCGTAGATCGTTGTGGCTCAAATCTTGGTCTGCTGATGTGTCATCAAAACATAAGCTTTTAGCTATTCCCTTTAAAGGTAAGACCCTTTTCGGGCCAGATTTGAAGGAAATAATTTCTGACATTACAGGAGGTAAAGGCCATGCCCTACCTCAGGATAAGTCTGTTAAGATGAGGGCTAAACAGAATAATTTTCATTCCTTTCTGAATTTTAAGGGAGTACCTTCTACTTCCTCTTCCTCCACAAAGCAGGAAGGGAATTTTACCCAATCTAAGTCAGTCTGGAGACCCAACCAAAATTGGAATAAAGGTAAACCATCTAAGAAGCCCGCTGCTGCTACTAAGACAGCATGAAGGGGTGGCCCCCAATCCGGGACCGGATCTAGTAGGGGGCAGACTTTCTCTCTTTGCCCAGGCTTGGGCAAGAGATGTTCAGGACCCCTGGGCACTAGAAATAGTGACCCACGGTTATCAGTTAGATTTCAAGGATTTTCTCCCAAGTGGGAGGTTTCATCTTTCAAGATTATTTGCAGACCAGATAAAAAGAGGCGTTCTTACGCTGTGTAAAAGACCTTGTTACCATAGGAGTAATTTGTCCAGTTCCAAAATCAGAACAAGGACAGGGGTTTTACTCAAATCTATTTGTGGTTCCCAAAAAAGAGGGTACTTTCAGACCCATCTTAGACCTCAAGTGTCTAAACAAATTTCTCAGAGTCCAATTTCTCAGAGTCCCATCGTTCAAGATGGAGACTATACAAACAATTTTACCAATGATCCAGGAGGGTCAATATATGACTACCGTGGACTTGAAGGATGCTTACCTTCATATTCCTATCCACAAGGATCATCATCAGTTTCTAAGGTTTGCCTTCCTGGACAAACATTATCAGTTTGTGGCTCTTCCCTTCTGTTTGGCCACAGCACCCAGAATCTTCACAAAGGTTCTAGGGTCTCTTTTGGCGGTTCTCAGACCACGAGGCATAGTAGTGGCGCCTTATCTGGACGATATTCTAATTCACGCGTCAACTTATCAACTGACAAAATCTCACATGGACATAGGGTTTTCTTTCCTGAGAACTCACAGTTGAAAGGTGAACATAGAGAAGAGTTCACTCGTTCCACAGACAAGGGTTCCTTTCTTGGGAACTCTGATAGAATCGGTAGCCATGAAAATATTTCTGACAGAGGTCAGAAAATCAAAGATTCTAAATACTTGCCGAGCACTTCAGTCCATTCTTCGGCCATCAGTGGCTCAGTGTATGGAGGTAATTGGATTAATGGTAGCGGTAATGGACATTGTTCCATTTGTTCGCTTTCATCTCAGACCACTGCAACTGTGCATGCTCGGACAGTGGAATGGGGATTATGCGGATTTATCTCCTCAGATAAATCTGGATCAAGAGACCGGAAACTCTCTACTTTGGTGGTTGTCGCCGGATCATCTGTCCCAGGGGACTTGTTTCCGCAGACCCTTGTGGGTGATGGTGACAACGGATGCCAGCCTTCTGGGCTGGGGTGCAGTTTGGATCTCCCTGAAGGCTCAGGGTGTTTGAACTCAGGTGAAGTCTCTGCTTCCAATCAATATTCTGGAACTGAGAGCAATATTCAATGCGCTTCAGGCGTGGCCTCAGTTGGCTTTGACCAAATTCACCAGATTCCAGTCGGACAACATCACGACTGTGGCATATATCAATCATCAGGGGGGAACAAGGAGTTCCTTAGCGATGATAGAAGTATCCAAGATAATCCGTTGGACGAAGGCCCACTCTTGTCATCTGTCAGCGATCTACATCCCAGGAGTAGAGTACTGGGAAGCAGATTTTCTAAGTCTACAGACATTTCATCCGGGGGAGTGGGAACTTCACCTGGAGGTATTTGCCTCATTGATTCTCAGATGGGGCAGACTGGAATTGGATCTGATGGCATCTCGACAGAATGCCAAGCTTCCAAGATACGGATCCTGGTCAAGGGTTCCTCAGGCCGAACTGATAGATGCCTTGGCAGTGCCCTGGTCGTTCAGCCTAGCTTATGTGTTTCCACCGTTTCCTCTCCTCCTACGCATGATTGCTCGAATCAAACAGGAGAGAGCTTCAGTGATCCTGATAGCGCCTGCGTGGCCACGCAGGACTTGGTTTGTGGATCTAGAAGACATGTCCTCTCTGCCACCGTGGAAACTTCTATTGAGACAGGACCTTCTCATTCAAGGTCCTTTTCAACATCCAAATCTAATTTCTCTGCAGCTGAATGCGTTGAGATTGAACGCTTGATTTTATCGAAGCGAGGATTCTCTGATTCGGTCATCAATATTTTGATACAGGCTAGAAAACCTGTCACTAGAAAAATCTATCATAAGATATGGCATAAATATCTTTATTGGTGTGAATCCAATGGTTACTCATGGAGTAAAGTTAGGATTCCTAGGATTCTGTCTTTTCTCCAAGAAGGATTGGAGAAAGGGTTATCAGCAAGTTCCTTAAAGGGACAAATTTCAGCTTTGTCAATTCACAAACCAATGGCTATGTTTTCACTTTCAAGACGGACTAAAAAAAAACTATAATTTTTCAGCTCAGACTATGAACTATTTGCAGGATGGAATTACGTGATTGCATTAGTATGACGTTTCAACAATATCCTGCAACTAGTTCATAGTCTGAGCTGAAAAATTATAGTTTTTTTTAGTCCGTCTTGAAAGTGAAAACATAGCCATTGGTTTGTGTTTGTTACGGTCATTTCATAACACTATTGCAGAATCCATCATCAGCTGCAACCAGCATTTACCGTTGCAGATGTAAAATCACAGTACAAATAGCCTATAAAATAATTGAGCATACACAGAACACAGCATGGGCAAGCAAGCTAATCCCAGCTGATTGAAGGCGGTGCATCCGAGCTCCCGCCTAGTGAGAGCAGACAACCCGCTTAGGGAGACGCTGTCGATAAAGCAGAGGAATGTACAAGCCTTGCAGGGAGAGCTGTGAGCGTTATGCTGGGATATTTAGAGCTCACATAATATAGCCCTATACTGCACTGTAAACTGCTGCTCGGTGAGATGTGTCAGTCCCACACATTACATATAGGTATAGGCTTTTATTATCCCTATGAATCACGTATAGCGCTCAGCTCACAGCTGTCCCTGCAGGGCTTGTACTTGTTAGGGAGTGAGGGACAAATGCTTGCTCAATAGCCTAGCCGTATTACGAACGTATTCTTATGTAGTTACCTTACTTCCAACTTTATTATCATTTTTAGCAGCTTTAGAGGCAAAATTGATAATACATGTCAATGACAAAGTTTATTATCTTTATATCCTTTATTGAAATACCCCATCTTGTTTTGAGTGTATAATGTCCCTTTAAGTGTCTGGAATTTTAACTCCTAAGCAAGATACTGCCTTTGGCAGTAATGTGCAACTGTCGCTTCTGATGCTTACGCCTCTCCAGCAGGACTATGTTAAATGGATTATAAAACAGTACATTTTGCAGCCTAAGCAAAACATATATATCTATTTTTAGTGCTATTACCATTAAAACTCACTTACTTTTACTTGAAAACAAAGCTTTGCTTTAGTTTTAAATAACTATTTTTATTTTATTTGTGACATCACATAAGACATCCGAAGAAAAAGGGCTGTTCTACTGGAAAAATATTCCACCAATCAAAGACTGTTTATATGCATATAATTAATTTCCGTGTTTGCTCCCAACAGCATGTGCTTAACTCTGATATAATTTACGCAACTGTATTAACATTTAAATGATCCGTTTAGTGTTATTAATATATATATATATATATATATATATATAATTAGGCAAAGTAGCACACGCCATCCATCCAACAGCCTGGTGCTCTGCAATAAAAGTAAATACAGGCAATGTCCAGAACACAAACCTGGCTTAAGGGTATGTAGTGTATCCAGAAAAAAGCAGGCAGCACGCGTTTGCTGGAACTGCGTCATATTGGTGCGATGCATTATTTGATAAGATTGTGAGTGAACCCTCTTTCGAAGAGGTGCAGGAAAAGATTAAGGCCCTAAAGGTGGCCAATTCCTTCATTTGTGACGCCAATATGCAGATTATCCCCCTGAATGCCAAGGTGTCAGATTTTTCAGGTTCTAGCACGCAGAGCTCTGTGGCTAAAATCTTGGTCGGCGGACATGACCTCTAAGACGAGGCTGTTGTCTTTACCTTTCAAGGGCAAGATCCTGTTCGGTCCAGGTCTGGACTCTATCATATACAAGGTTACAGGAGGCAAGGGTGCCTTCCTTCCCTAATGCTGCTAATTTTCGTCTTTCGCAGGGATACCGCGCAACGTGCTCAGCCCACCGCGAAAGTGCACCAATCCAAGGGTGCCTGGAAGCCTGTTCAAGTTTGGAACAAGTCTAAGCAGCACAAGAAGCCCGCCGAGACTAAGTCTGCATGAAGGAGCGGCCCCTGACTGGTCTGCGGACCTAGTGGGGGGCAGATTGTCTCTGTTCATAGACGCCTGGTTGCAGGATGTTCAGGACCCCTGGGTTCTGGAGATAGTCGCCCAGGGTTACAGGATAGGGTTAAAGTCCTCTCCACCCAGGGGCAGATTCCTGCTGTCAAACCTGTCTTCAAGGCCGGAAAAAAGAGAGGCCTTTCTGGGTTGCGTGCGGGATCTCTCCGCTCTAGGTGTTATTGTATCAGTACCTCAGGCAGAAAGGGGTCTAGGGTATTACTACAATTGGTTCGTGGTCCCAAAGAAGGAGGGCACGTTCTGCCCGATTCTGGACCTCAAATGTTTAAATAAGTTTCTGTCCGTTCCATCGTTCAAAATGGAAACTATCAGATCCATTCTGCCCCTAGTTCAAGACTATAGACTTGACGGATGCGTACCTTCATGTTCCGATTCACAGGGACCATTTCAGGTTCCTCAGATTTGCCTTTCTGGATCAGCATTTCCAGTTCGTGGCTCTTCCCTTCAGTCTGGCGATGGCCCCAAGAATCTTCACAAAGGTCCTGGGGTCCTTCTAGCAGTAGCCAGATCCCAGGTCATCACAGTTGCGCTGTACCTGGACGACATTCTGGTTCAGGTGCCGTTATCCCATCTGACAGAGGCCTACATCAGGGTCCTGCTGTAGTTACTCCAATCTCACGGTTGGAAGATCAATCTAGAGAAGAGTTCTCTGGTTCCCAGTACCAGGGTGGAGTTCTTGGGCACAATCATAGACTCCATGTCCATGAAGATCTTTCTCACGGACAAGCGACACACAAAGATGCCGTCTACCTTTCTTGCCCTCCAGTCTACAGTGAGACATCTGTAGCTCAGTGCATGGAGATGATTGGGCTCATGGTCTCCAGCATGGACATCATTCCATTCGCCAGGTTTCATCTCAGAACTCTTCAATTGTGTATGTTAAGACAGTGGAACGGTGATCATTCCAATCTGTCGCAGCCGATATACATGGATGCGCAGACTCGGCTTTCCCTCTCCTGGTGGATCCGCCCGGATCACCTGTCCATGGGGACAGCCTTCCTGAGACCGTCCTGGGAGATTGTTACCACGGACGCGAGTCTGGCGGGATGGGGAGCTGTTTGGGGTGCCAGGATGGCACAAGGGAAATGGTCTCGCTTAGAGTCCCTTCTTCCAATAAATATTCTGGAGCTTCAAGCGATCTACAACGCTCTGGAGGCGTGACCTCGTCTGAGAGACTTCAGCTTTATCAGGTTCCAGACGGACAATATCACCTCAGTGGCTTACATCAACCACCAGGGATGCAAAAGGAGCTCCCTGGCAATGAAGGAGAGGTGTCTTGGATACTGGAGTGGGCAGAGACCCACAACTGTTCGCTCTCTGCAATCCACAGTTGTGGACAACTAGGAGGCGGATTTTCTCAGCAGGCAGACTTTTCACCCGGGGGAATGGTCTCTCCGAGGTGTTTGCGGAGATCTGTCTCAGATGGGGGATGCCGGAGATCGATCTCATAGCATCCAGATTGAACTGCACGATTCCCCGATACGGATCGAGGTCGAGAGAGCCCCAGGCAGAGCTAATAGATGCATTGACGATGCCTTGGTGGTCCGGTCTAGTATACATATTCCCTCCGGTACCGCTTCTTCCTTGTGTAGTGGCACATATAAAGCAGGAGAGCGCATCCTCCATTCTGATTGCTCCTTCATGGCCAAGGAAGACGTGGTTCGCGGATCTGGTGGGGATGTCGTGGAAGTTACCCTGCCGCAGGGATCAGCTGGAACAGGGTCCTTTTCAACTTTAAAATCTCGATTCTCTTAGGCTGACTGCATGGAGATTGAACGCTTAGTCTTGGCAAACAGGGGGTTTTCCTAGTGCAGTCTGGTCAGAAAGATGTTGGATTAATTAATATGGCTGTTTCATGCTCTATGAATTTATTATTGAAATATTGGAAATCCGAAAACCCCTCAATTTCTTTCCTATGACATGGAGAGTCGACATTGTCAAAGGAGGCAAAGAGCACCCCAGCAAAGCTGTTGTGTAACTTCCCTTACCCATAATCACCAGTCATTCTCTATGCCTTTGTCAAAGGAGGATGTGCGAAGATGGTGTCTGAAGATATTTAATCTTTTAATGGGTACTTTTCCCTGCAAGCAAGGATTGGGGGCTATTCTGTGTCCATGCCAATCTCTTTAGTAAGAGTAATGGTGGCTTTTAGCAGTTAGAAGACGGCGAGGTAGTCTTTGCTTAACTTCTAACATATTGCTACCCCTTTATAGAAAACCAGGGTTGGTTACTCTGTTCTATCTTGTCTACAGGTCCATGTCAGCTGCTGTTCTCTGTCATACCTAAGACACTTTCCTTTCCAATTGTGCAGCTGAAGCTCCAGGGTCACTGTCAGGAGAAAGTTTTTCTGTCACACCGTGGGCTGCTGAGAAAGCTGCAGTATTGGTAAGTCCCTGATTCCCTTATCCCTCCATGGCTTGTGGTCTCAGTCAGGGGGGCTAAACACCTAAGGGGTGGACTTTTGCCAATTTTTTATATTTTGTGGGGGCAGAATATCTGTGATCTACAGAGTTTAGGATATGCACTCTGATGCCAGTTTGTTTATTAGAGCGGCAGAGCCTCTGTTTAAAACTTTGAGAGGCATAGCTCGCTTTTTATTAATTTAGACCCCTATTATCCAACATGGCTATGCTGGTATGTAAGGTACAGACCACGGTTTTGCCTCTGAGAAGAATGTCTTTCTTTAATGGCAATCCTATGGCGGTGTACAGTTTCTCTGTTCGTTATTAGGCTATATGAATAGGCAATTATACTTCCTATTCCCTCGAACAGCAGACTGGTCTTTAGGATTTATGGGTTTAACCTAAGGTATGTGGGTTTTTTTATTTTAGGATTCTCCAGTGTAGAATTGTTTAACAGTGGAGATCCTGTTCATGTGTTTGGGTAGTATGCTTTTATTTATTCTTATGAGACCACGCGACCGCAGTCCTCTTTATTCTTTAAGCTTCTTCCCTCCCCTGTGGCGCTAACCCCTTTTACTAGCGGTTTTCTATAGCATTAGATGTGATTTACAGACCTTATCCTCAGAGAGATCAGGTTCTTTCTGCATTTCTGGCAGGCACTTTAACTCTGAGTTCTCTTTAGGTGCAGATATTTTGCTAGGGAGATATGTAAATGTTTTACTTCTGTTGCCCTGTAGATAGTATTCTTGGATATATAGTTTGTGTGATCTTAGAATGCTGTTTTTATTTTATCAAAAGACTGATCTCTACTTTCGCTTAATTTCCCTGTATTCCTGCAGTAAACTCTTGTCTGTTTCCATCTAGTGGCTCTTTTTTATACTGCATCTTGTGAATTTTCAGTTTTTTCTGGGAAAAAATATCCTCATAAAGCACTTATCAAAGGCACAGACATGTTTCTATTAATTGTCCCTGTCTGACTGGTATACTCTGTTATGTTGTCAGGTCAGGAGTATGTATCTGTGCAGGGGATGATTTGAGTATATGTACTCATATACTTTTCTCTTATTGTTAGTGTCTACCTTTTATTTCTGCTCTGCAGCTGTCTCTGGGATTTGATACATGCTTATTGATGCAACATGTCATATCCTGAGGACTTTTTTTTTGGTAGTTACCCTAGTCCCCTTTAAATTTAAAGGGGACAATGGGATTTTTCTGTACAGAGTCTGTTTTCATGGGAATGATTAATTCTCTTTTTGGTGAATTAATTTGTGACTCTAGCTGTTCAACAGCGCAGGTGTTTTTTCTTTGATTGTGTCCAATTTATAGTCACACTTTTAATTTATCTGGAGTGTATTTATATATGATCTCCCTGCTGTTTGGGATTGGTAAAAATATTATTAAAAACGGGCACTTTCATTCATGAAAGTTTACATTGAAGCCATTCTTTTTTAATACTTGCCTTTTCTTCCTAGCAAGCGTGGAACACCGGAGCAGCGAATCCCCTGCCTCCAGGTCTTCTCTTCTTACGTCAGAAATGACGAATCTGGCTTCCTCCAATAGCAGCTTCTTCCCCAGAGCAAACATTGCCTGAGGGCACGCTGTGATTGGAGTAATTGGATTTGTCATTTCTGAAGTAAGAAGAGACGTCCTGGGGGCGGAGGAATCGCTGCTCCAGTGTTCCACGCTTGCTAGGAAGAAAAGGTAAGTATTAAAAAAGAACGGCTTCAATGTAAACTTTCATGAATGAAAGTGCCCGTTTTTAATAGTATCTTTAAAAACAGGGCTTTCATTTGTGAAAGTTGACATTCACTTTAAATGACCAGTTCACTCATAAGTTTGCTAACCTAGTAGCAACAACACACAATAACAAATTTAATTACAGTAATTCAACTACAAAGGGAATTGTTAAGTTATTTTTTTTACTTATAGAAGTATTTCACATACGCTGTGATGATCCTGGAACGCCCAGCTAAAGGGGCTGGGCTAAAGCTCTATGTTAGCCTACCCCCTGACCAATCACAGTTGCAAAATTAATGCTATGTGTAACAAAATGTTCCCCTATTGGCATGCGCAATACACTTCAGGTATGTGCCCCATCCGATGTCATTGAGCGTGCAATGATGAGGGCACTCTTCAGTTTGCTGCCTTCTTAGCAGGATGCATGTAGCCAGGAGCATAGCGTGTGTGTAACATAATATAAACCAATGCACAAAAGCACTATGCACTTGGTTATACCGACTGGTGTGATCCCTCACAACATTGTTGCAAGTAAACTATGCACCCCCTGTTGTCAGAGCTCGCACCTGCCCTGACTCCCCTTTTCAGTAGTAGTAAGCCCGCTCCTGCTTACTGGTCACAGCGCACAGAGCTGGTAACTTGTGAGCACTGAAGGCAGCCATGTTTATGGTCTGACTTGAACCCTCTAAAGCAGGAATCTGTAATAATTTATTAGTTGATTCATAACGGCCAATAGGTACATGCCCTTGTACAATACATTATGGGCATACAGCTATCCTTATGGAAACAGCCGGACTGAGGAGAGGAGTCAGGGCAGGTTGCGAACTGGGAGAACAAGGGATGCATAGTTTCCATTGTCATAACCCAGGGCATAGTGCTTTTGTGCTCCATCTGGCACCAGCACAAGGATCTAATCACTGCTGAACACGGACACATATTGATTGCTGGTCCGTGTTCACACTAGCAGTGATGTTATCATGGGGGCAGGCGAATGCATAATGTGCTGCAGGGACTGCAACCAGAGTGGCTGCACGGCCAGAAAATACAGTAAGGGGTATAGGTAAGGCAATTTGAAAATGGACTTTTCCAAAAAAAAAAAATTAAACATAGAAATCTAAGTTACATATGTAATGCTTTAAAATAAAATGTTTAAAATGTATTCTTAGGTTGGGTAAACTTTCCCTTTAAGTTTAGGGATTATCTTTGTTTTGATTTATCCCTACCTTTTGAGTCTAGTATCTCTGAATTTTGTTAGACTTTTTTTAATATCCTATATTTCTGCAGTAGAATATAGGTTTGTCCGTATCATATACACATTTATCTTTTGCCTACTATGAATATTTTAAGATGTTCTTAGAGATATATTTTTTCCCCCTATTCTTTCTGCTGTATTATGTTTACAGAAGATTGTTATAAGCATTGTCTACTTATTTTTTATGTGTATAATTCTAAATGTATGTTTTGGAATTTTAATTTCATGGTTTATCTTTCTCTATACAATTAACCATAGGATAGAGATGACTATAAGCATGCTATCTGTTTATTTTAATCCTTTTTATACCATATATTTGCAGTATTTTGCTTTGCAGGTATATGTTTAATTTTATATATATATATATATATATATATATATATATATATATGTCCTCTTTCAATAGAGGGGACAATCTGGTTGCATAAGGGACTATCTTCCCTGGGAGTGAAATAGGGTCAAGGATCTATTCTAATCCTTTTGTATTTTCCTTAAAAAAAAATTAAAAAAATCCTCTGGGTTCCGTCCTTTAAGATGGAATCTATTTGTTCCATTCTACCCAGAGGGTTAGTTCATGTCTACCATAGATCTGAAGGATGCTTATCTTCAGTTTCTAGAGTTTAGAAAAGTATGTCCAGAAACATTCAGTTTGTTGCCTTTTCCTTTGGCCTGGCTATTTTTGTAGGTGGTCAGATCTCGGAAATAGCGACGGCTCCTTACCTAGACGACATCTTGATTGTTTTTTTTTTTCAGGTCAGCTATAGCAGCCTGATGGTTAGCTTAGTTGCCTAGCAAGCGTAAGGTTTGCAGTTTGATACCAACTGTAGCTACTTGCACCTTGACTGTGTGCTTGCAAGCTGTGTTAGACAATATCTCATTGAGATGTTGTTGTCTATTCTAGGTTTCCTCGGGTAGAAGGTGAATCTGGAATAGGGTTTCCTAGTTCTAGATACCAGAATTGTTTCTTGGAAATAATTGTAGATCCTCTACCCATGTAGATTTTTCTGACAGATGTGACCTGCATTCTTTAGTGGGCGGGGCCTCACGATTGTCTCCTATCCATCATCCACATTCCAGGGGTGGACATCCTAGGAAGCTGATTTATGTGCAGGCACGCTTTTCATCCCGGGGAGTGGGTTCTCCCTCCGCAGGTATTTTCAAGGATCTCTCAGGTGGGGGGTTCCGGAGTTGGATCTGATAGCATGTCAACGCGCCAAGCTTTCATGGTACGGTTCAAGATGAAGAGATCTTCAAGCCTCTCTGATTAATGCTCTAGCGGTTCTTTGAACCTTCGGTCTAGCATACCTGTTTCCTCTGTTCTCCTTTTACAAGTTATTGCTCACTTCTATCAAAGGAGGGCTTCTCTGATTTATTAGCTCTTGCATGGCCTCTCAGGATCTGGTTCGTGCATCTGGGTTTGATGTCATCTCCTCCATCTTGGAGGTTACCTTTGAGGAAGGACCGTCTACTCTAGGGTCCCTTCTTTTAATTTTCAAAATAAGCTTTATTGGCGAAATGGTATAACAAAGAAGGCAAACATATAAGCATGTTCAATACAAAACAGTATTCAGTCGTTATGCAATATTTGCTGTAATATAGTTGTTCAGAAATATTTCGCGATATGCTAGATATTCAAGTATTCTCTAACAGTCTAGATAATGACATCAGGTATATAAGGTACAAAACCATCTCATATCGACTGTACTTAATAAAACTCTTCACATAGACTGTTTACAAGCTAAGAACCATCACTACAGATGATTCTCTGTTTAAACAATAAAAAATGCATAATGAAAAATATAGATTCTCGAGAACAAAGCAGTAGTAATAATCTCATTTCCACAACTTTTTTACACAGCGCTGTGGGATAGGTTGTTCTCGGTGTTTTTAATCTCTAACAGATAGGAAAAAGAGTTTAGAATCGGTTAGATTAACCAGCTTTCCGAAGAAGGGGGAGAAGAAGAGTAGGGGAGAGAAGGGGAAGTAAGTGGATGAAGAGCGGAGGAGAAGAAAGATGGAGAGAGAGAGAAAAAAAAAAAAAAAAAAAGGGGGGGGGATGGAGAAGGAGGGAGTGGGTGAGGGGGGTTAGTGTATGGGTTGGGTAATAGTTCGGTTACAGTGACTCTCTTCTGAAAAGGTTATACTCCTCGTCCTTCCCAGGTTAGTAACATCATTTCATGTGTACCCAATTTCCCTATCTTAAGGTAATGGTATCGCTCTAGTCTCAGCAGGTCAGTTACCTTATTCTTCCATTCTTGTATATTGGGGTGTTCTGCTTTTTCCAATATAAGGGGATTAGGCCTTTTGCGCCGTTTAGCATCTGGTGATATAATAAATAGCATGGGTTAGGAGGTATTATAATATTGAGAACCCTACTCATTTCTGCAAGTATATCATTCCAGTAAGGTCGTATCAGTGGGCAGGTCCACCAGATATTTAAAAGGGTTCCCTCTTCCCCACACCCTTCAGCCTGTGGGGGGTCAAGTACCACCTACTTAGCAATTTGTATTGTGTTTCTTGCACTTTGGCTGAAACCGAGGTCCGTCTCGTTCGGTCAAAAAAAATTTCCCAGTCTTTACGGTCTATCTCTAGATCTAGTTCGTCTTGCCAGGACTGTGTAAAGGACGGAAGGAAGTGGCCGTCTCCCTGTAATAATAGTTTGTAAAGTTGAGAGATCAGATGGGTCGGGTGTTGGGTTATCGTACATAGTGTTTCAAAGTGGGTCCTACGTCTTGTCAGGTTATGTTTGTCTTTGTGTGTATCAAAGTAGTGTCTGATCTGAGCTAATCTGAACCATGAAGCGAACACACCATTATTCCATGTCTTTAAGTCTTCCTGGGATTTCAACCTGTCCTGTTGGAGTATATTATATACGGCCGAGTCATCAAGATCATAGGTCTCCTTCGAGGAGGAGAGATCTGGTAAGAAAATCAAGTCAGGATTCTCTCTGATCGGGGTGACAGGTGATATAAAAGTAGATATACGAGAGGTTTTCTTAAGCAACTTATCCCAGTTTATTAGTACACTGTCCATAAGTGGATAGAGCTTAATCTCAGAGGGTCTATGAGCGGGAGAAATCCACGCCCGAGCGCCCGAGTTTCCTCTTTGTAAAATAGCATTGTCCACATGTACCCAAGCCTTTTGGCTTGAGTTTTGGCACCATTCCACCAATCTCTGGAGAGAAATTGCTCTTTGGTATGTCAACAAATCAGGCACTCCTAATCCGCCTCCACTCCGAGACGAGAACATCGTTCTCCTACTGATTCTAGGTTTTAGATCTCTCCAGATATATGACTCCATAGCCGATTGAATTTGATGTAGGATGTGGGAGGCTGCGGACGATGGTATGGTCTGCATGATGTAGAGCACTCTTGGCATCACATTCATTTTGACCACTCCTATGCGGCCGAGCCAGGAGATGGTTTTATTTCTCCAATTGGACAGGTCCCTACAGATCTCATTTTTGATATTCTTATAGTTCAGAGACACCAGCTCTTTAATACTGGGTGTTAAGAGTACACCCAAATATTTCAGTTTATCTTTAGCGATTTTCAGTGGACAGCCTCTTTTCAGTCTATCAAACTCGGCCTCTGGGATGGAAACATTCATGATCTCGGATTTTGAGGGGTTTAGGAGAAAGTTTGACACACCACCAAAGAGTGTGAATTCTTCAATAGCCATTGTGAGGGATTGTCCTACATCTGATATCAGCATGAGGACATCGTCAGCTTACATGGCAAGCTTATGTACAATGCCCCCTATATTGATTCCTTTAATCTCAGGGTTCGCTCTAATTCTGATAGCTAGTATTTCGATAGTCAGGGCGAACAGAAGGGGAGACGGGGGACAACCCTGTCTAGTTCCGTTGTGAATATCGAAGGGATTTGAGAGAGTTCCATTCACCCTTACTCTAGCGTTTGGTGTTGAGTATAGTGACATTATCCAATTTGTGAGTTTAGGCCCAAAACCAAATTTGCCCAGTGTGAGTTGCATAAATGTCCAGCTGACCCGATCGAACGCTTTTTCAGCATCGGTCGAGATCAGGGCCAGTGGGACTGAATTATTATGCGCGAATGTCATCATCTGAAGGACTTTCAAAGTATTATCCCTCGCCTCACGTCCTGGTATAAATCCCACCTGATCGGTGGAGATGAGGTGTGGGAGATGTCTATTGAGGCGGTTGGCAAGTACCTTTGCGACTATCTTGACGTCTGCGTTAAGCAGCGAGATAGGGCGGTAATTCTCTGGGCTAGTTTCTGGTTTGCCTGGCTTAGGGATCACGGCAATGTGGGCCTCAAGCATTGTGTTAGGTAAGAATGGATCTTCTGATAGTTGATTAAAGAGATTTATCATATTCGGCGCCAGTATGTCGCCAAACATTTTGTAGTACTTAGCTCCGAAACCATCCGGGCCTGGGCTCTTGCCTGATGTTATGTCCCTGAGGGCTTGCTTAAGCTCCATAGGAGTGATCGGAGAATCTAGGGCCTCAGAGTCGTCCTGATTAGAGAGCTTAGGGGTATCTACACTAGCAAGATATTCTAATATCTTGTGTGTCTCTTGCTCCTGATTAGGAGGGTGAACCTCCGCTCTATTCGCATTCTGAATATTGTATAGGGTTTCATAATAGGATCGGAAGATCTCAGCGATGGATCTCCCGTCTTCCCTAATCTTCCCATCTGGATGCATCATACTATATACATATTGTTTCTTTTTTTTCCGGGCAACCGCCCTGGCCAGCAGTCTGCCTGCTTTATTCCCCTGTTCGAAGAATTGTTGCCTAAGAACAAGGGCTGCTTTCTGATAATCTTCTTGTAGGAACAGCAAGAGATTTGTTCTCGCTTGTTTCAGACTCTTATCCAATGTAGCATCAGTTGGCGCAGCCTTGTGAGAACATTCTGCGGTTTCAACTTCCGAAAGAAGCTTCTGATATTGCAATCGCCTGCTCTTAACTATCCTGGCTTTCTGTTTCAGAAAGAGACCTCGGATAGTGCACTTATGGGCTTCCCATACCGTGGTTAATGGTGTTTCTGCTCTTTCATGTATCTGAAAGTATTCCGTCAGGGCTCTCTCTATTTCTAATTTAAAGACTGGATCATCCAACAAGGTGTCATCCATTCTCCAAATATAAGGCGTGACAGGCTTGTCTGACCATAGGATGGAACATGTGACTGGAGCATGATCCGACCATGTGATAGGTAGTATATTGCTTGACGTGGTTACTGTGAGGCCAGTAGCGTCTGTAAACCAATAATCTATTCTCGAGTATTTTTTATGGGGGTGGGAGAAGAATGTAAAGTTCTTAGATGTGGGGTGGTGTGAACGCCAGATGTCTCGTAATGCTGCTTCTTTGAGTGAGGATGTTATACGTTTGAGGGTCTTGTGAGGAATACTGGAGATACCGTCTGATGTGTCTAGGTTAGGGTTCAGTGTTGCATTCAAATTTCCCCCAAGGAATACTATGCCAGTCTGTAGTTCGAGTACTTTATGGATAACCTTTTGAATAAAGGTATGTTGGGATTGATTAGGACAGTAGACGTTAATTAAAGTAATGGGTCTAGCATATAACAGTCCTGTTAGGAGTAGATATCTACCTTGTGGGTCTCTATGTGCTTGTGTAAGTTGGAATGGTATGTCTTTGCTAAAAAGTATGCCCACTCCATTTCTTTTATGTGGACCAGAGGCAAAGAAAGCGGTGGGATATTGTGGACTATGCCAGCGGGGCTCATGGCCGAAAGCGAAATGTGTCTCTTGTAGGTAGACAACCTGTCCACCCTGTCTGTGTATGTCTCGTAAGACCATAGAGCGCTTGGTTGGGCTGTTGAAGCCCTTTACATTTACTGAAAGTAGTTCTATCTTTCGGGGACAGGCTTCTTTGTGTGAGGACGTCATGTTAGTGGCAATGGGAATGAAGGGGGAGGGCGAGAGAAGAAGAAGAGAAAAAAAAAAAAATAGGATAGATAAGGTTAAGTGTAGGATAAGGTTGAGAAGAGAAGAAAGCAGACGACCTAAGTCGTCGGGCTGTGGGGAAAAGTAAGTACAAACCTATGCAATGAACAATGCAAACAAACAATATATCAATAGTATAACTTACACAGGCCTGTGTTAGGTGGGTAAACAATTAAGACAAACTATATAAAACAAATGCAGGGGTAGTGTTCCCTACTATTCTACACTATTCATAAAACTTTTGTAATACTTTAAATATAAACAAGCACAGGAGTGTGTTGCATTATTGCAACTTACTTTTTATCAGTTCAAAGGGATAAAAGGACTCTAATCTCAAACATTTTTCATAAGAGATACTAACTTGACATATATTGTTATAAGACATTTGTAATAATATAGATTGAGACCTGGGAACATCATATGGGAACAGACTCTGATTGCGCCTCCTACTTCTATTACTCAAGTATCTCATCCCATTTCCATGCCTCTCACCTCTCCAAGGGGGTTTCACTTATCCAAATCACAAGTTATTCTTAGCTTGGTTCGGTCAATGGGACATGTGGTGTTTATTAAACCCTCTACAAGGGGGACCGCAACCGGGCTCAATTAGATCATAACTCAGGGGCGATATAGGTATGCAGCGGACTATGGAGTGTCATATAGGACATTTGTTACCATCTTATGCTTTCCAATATGTGTATATCTGTGTCATTCTCAACTATAGTATGTGCTATGGAAATAGGATAGGTGTATAGCAATTTAAGTCATCTTGGGATTAAATTTCTTCTAATCTCTCAGAAAGAATGGGCAATCTCATTATAATGTTTGGGAGACTTGTGATGTATATACTGATCAATCAATGGGTAAATATCTGGAAAGATAAGTTTTGAGTTAAAAACTGTAAAGTTATAGCACGTGCAGTAAAAGACCACAAATTGCATTGTGAAGGCCTCTAGTTTATGTGATTAACTCATGGTCAACATTTAGGTATCATCTTCAGATCTCATGCAGTTATCAAGCTTATCTTATACATGCATATAGGTATCTTGGCATCAATAATACATTAGTTAGTAGCAAACTTCTAATTAAACACAGTCAATGAAACCCTGATTAAATCATTGCAAAACTATACATGAAAACAGCATACGGTGTCCACAACTTTTTAAAGGTTAACTTATCTGAGTCGTTACTCTAATGTTCAATCAGCAGGTTTAAGTCCATCAACTCATTGTTAGAGCCGGGCAGCCTAGAGTAGCTAGGAAGGTATGCAACGGAATGTATCTGCTGGTCATTCTAGATGGTGAATCTCATTAGGTTCTTCCCGAGCCTGCCCCTCTGACACTGCAGGGGCCCCAGAAGGGAGTCTGATGTTGAGGCCTAGGGCCCGGCTGAAGGCAGGCAGGTCTGCAGGGGTCTTAAGGATGTGTGTGGTGTTATTTTTAGAGACAATGAGGCTTGTAGGGAAGCCCCATCTGTAGGGGATTTTGTTGGCTTTTACTGTGGATGTGACAAATCTGAGTTCTCTCCTTTTCTGGAGAGTGGTTGGGCACAAGTCAGAGTAGACCTGCAATTCTGCTCCTCTAAATTCAATCTCTTGTTTGTTTCTGGCCAATCGTAAAATATCTTCTTTCTCTTTGAATGACAAAAGTTTTAAAATGATGTCTCTAGGAGGGGCTCTTCCTGGGGGTTTAGGGCGTAGCGCCCTGTGTGCTCTTTCAATTTGAACGTCTGGGGAGAAATCCTCGTTTCTGAGGTATTTTACAAAATCCTGGATGTATGCCTGTATAGCAGCAGGTTCGATCGATTCAGGTACACCTCGCAGCCTGAGGTTATTCCTCCTGCTGCGGTTTTCGAGGTCTTCAATTCTCTCTAATAAGGTGTGTACCGTGTTTTCTTGGGCTTGCAAGAAGCTGGTCTGGTGTTGTAAATCAGAGCTAAGTGTTATCTTGGAAGGTTTTGTTTCTCCTTGCTATTTCTTCCGCTCAGAGAGTTTCTGAGCTTTCAGCTCGGCAGTGTGATTCCCCGTACCTTGTTTTTCATGCAGATAAGGCGGTCTTTCGTTCTAAATTGGGGTTTCTCCATAAGGTGGTGTCGGATCAAAACATTTAATCAAGAAATTGTTGTTCCTTTTTTTTGTCCTAATCCGTCTTTTTATAAGGAACGTCTTTTGCATAACCTGGATGTTGTGCGTGCTCTAAAATTAACTACAAGCTACTATAGATTTTCGGCAATCTTCTGCTCTGTTTGTTGTTTTCTCTGGAAAATGTAAGGGTCGGAAGGCCACTTCTACTACTTTTCCATCTGGTTGAGAAGTATGATTCGTTTTGCTTATGAGACAGCTGGGCAGCAGCTTCCTGAATTACGGCTCATTCTACTAGGACTGTCTCCTTCTTCTTGGGCTTTCAAAAATGAAGCTTCTGTGGAACAGATTTGCAAGCCAGCAACATGGTCCTCTTTGCATACTTTTTCCAAATTCTACAAATTTGCCTCAGCTGAGGCCTCTTTGGGAGAAAGGTTCTTCAAGCGGTGGTGCTTTCTGTTTAGGTCCTCCTGCCTTGTTCTCCCTCCCTGTTCATTATGTGTACTCTAGCTTGGGTATTGGTTCCCACGAGTAATTGGAATGACCTTGTGCACTCTCCATGTCATAGAAAACAAAATAAAATGTATGCTTACCTGATGATATTATTATTAATATTATTTGGCAGTTTTTTTGAGTAAACCTCAGGCACCTTTTCACCCTTGTGTTTCTTCTTTTTCCATTTTTCTATGGCTAAATTACTGTGGATTATGGGTAAGGGAAGTTACACATAACAGCTTTTCTGGGGTGCTCTTTGCCTCCTGGCCAGGAGTTGAAATTCCCACTAGTAATTTGAATGAAGTTGTGGACTCCATGTCTGGAAAGAAAGAAATTTATCAGGTAAGCATACATTTTGTTTTTTCAATTTTTTTTTAAATTAATACATAACCAGCTAATAGTTAAACAATACGATAGCTCAATTATGTCCAATTCTAAAATCAAACATTTTCCCAATAAATTGGTTAAACTTATACAATCTTACACCACTGATATTCAGCCACAAATATTTTTTTATTTTTTTTTACTCTATACACTTAAATAAAGCTATTACAAGAGGAGTCTTTTCGATAACCGATAATACGAGGATAGTAAAAGGTTAAGAGGAGATATTGAATGTTGTCTAAGCTAGGCTTCTTTTCTTGTTCAAAATTGGGAATATATATTATTGTGGATATTGTTTAGATCATTTAAAAAAAAATTGCACCAGTTGACACTATATTGCAATATTAGATATATTTGCATACAATTCTGGATGCTTATATTATAACTAGTTAGATCTGTCTATTTGTGCCTGATTTTCCTCAATGTTTGAAATGTATATATCGGTTTTTGTGTAAAAGTGTTTGACAGATTGAAACTATTATACATATGGTTTATATATCTTTTTATGTAACCTGTGTTAAAAAGAAAGATAATAAAAAAAAAAAAAATGTAATCACAATTTTAGACTCTGAAACTTGCACACAACAAAAATAGTTTTTTTTATATATATATATATATATATATATAAATATAAATCAATGTAAATATTTGCATAGGAAATTAGCACATCTAAGCAAGATTCCCTGCTTGCTTTTTCCCAGAAATACCTCATATACAATGTTACCAATGCACAAGAGAATTCTGGGTAAGATATGCAAATTTAATATGCAAATTCTCACTTTTTTGCTTCAAAATACTGTTTTAACACAGCAATATTTTTAACAGGATTATTGCAGCAAACTAGAAATCACTCACTAGACAGCCTGTTTCGTTCTTTTTGGAACTCATCAGTAGGAGAGAGATTTTTTTGGTTGCTGCATTGGTAAAGCTACTTTCAAGGTTAAACCAAAATTCATTAAAATTATGGGGGGAGATAAAAAAACTGAAATTAAAATCCTCCATGTCTCAAAATTAAATCAATGTAAATATGTGCATAGGAAATTAGCACATCTAGGCTAGATTCCCCGCTTGCTTTTTCCCAGAAATACCTCATATACAAAGTTACCAATGCACAAGAGAATTCTGGGTAAGATATGCAAATTAGATATGCAAATTTTTTTGCAAAACTAATACTTTGTTGAAGCACCTTTTGATTTTATTACAGCACTCAGTCTTTTTGGGTATGAGTCTATCAGCATGGCACATTTTGACTTGGCAAGATTTGCCCACTCTTCTTTGCAAAAACACTCCAAATCTGTCAGATTGCGAGGACATCTCCTGTGCACAGCCCTCTTCAGACCACCCCACAGATTTTCGGATTCAGATCGGATTCAGGTCTGGGCTCTGGCTGCGCCATCCCAAAACTTTAATCTTCTTCTGGTGAAGCCCTTCCTTTGTTGATTTGGATGTATGCTTTGGGTCGTTGTCATGCTGAAAGATGAAGTTCCTCTTCATGTTCAGCTTTCTAGCAGAAGCCTGTAGGTTTTGTGCCAATATTGACTGGTATTTGGAACTGTTCATAATTCCCTCTAGCTTAACTAAGGCCCTAGTTCCAGCTGAAGAAAAACAGCCCCAAAGCATGATGCTGCCACCGCCATGCTTCACTGTGGGTATGGTGTTCTTTTGGTGATGTGCAGTGTTGTTTTTGCGCCAAACATATCTTTTGGAATTATAGCCAAAAAGTTCAACCTTGGTTTCATCAGACCATAACACCTTTTCTCACATGCTTTTGGGAGACTTCAGATGTGTTTTTGCAAAATGTAGCCTGGCTTGGATGTTTTTCTTCGTAAGAAAAGGCTTTCATCTTGCCACTCTACCCCATAGCCCAGACATATGAAGAATACGTGAGATTGTTGTCACATGTACCACACAGCCAGTACTTGCCAGATATTCCTGCTGCTCCTTTAATGTTGCTGTAGGCCTCTTGATAGCCTCCCAGACCAGTTTTATTCTCGTCTTTTCATCAATTTTGGAGGGACGTCAAGTTTTTGGTAAATCACTGTTGTGCCATATTTTCTCCACTTGATGATGACTGTCTTCACTGTGTTCCATTGTATATCTAATGCCTTGGAATTTCTTTTGTACCCTTCTCCTGACTGATACCTTTTAACAATGAGATCCCTCTGATGCTTTGAAAGCTCTCTGTGGACCATGGCTTTTGCTGTGGGATGCGAATAAGAAAATTTCAGGAAAGACCAACTAGAGCAGCTGAACTTTATTTGGGGTTAATCAGAGGCACTTTAAATGATGGCAGGTGTATGCTGACTCCTATTTAACACGATTTTGAATGTGATTGCTTAATTCTGAACACAGCTACATCCCCAGTTATAAGAGGGTGTGCACACTTATGCAACCACATTATTTTAGTTTTTTGTTTTCTTCCCTCCACCTAAAAGATTTCAGTTTGTTTTTCAATTGAGTTTTACAGTTTATAGGTCACATTAAAGGTGGAAAAAGTTCTGAAATGATTTATCTTTGTTTCATTTTTACATCACAGAAATCTGACATTTTAACAGGGGTGTGTAGACTTTTTATATCCACTGTGTGTGTATGTATGTATATATATATATATATATATATATATATATATATATAAAAATGTGAGTGTGTGTATATATATATATATATATATATATATATATATATAAAATAGCGCAAGAAGACAGGGTCACAGTGTGGCTCCTTTTATCTGTATATAATCTAGGGCAATACCCTCGGAACAGGGGGGATTTTAATATACATAATGTTTTTTTTTATGCACTTGTGTGAGATGTGGCTCTGTCAGTTGGAGAGAGATTGAGGCACACTTTTTTGGCGCGCCTCTCGCTCAGTGCAGGGGTGATCCTGTATGGCACTCCATGTGACCGGGTGTGGCCTCAGTAACTTCCTCTTTCTCGACCTGTGTTCGGAGGAGACGAAGACTGTTTCTTGTAGTCCGGGTCATAGGAGGTGGTGAGTGCCCCGGCCATTGGGATATAAAGGTGCCATTTAATCAATAATCAAGTCCGTAATAAAGGCGCAAGCTAAACCTACTAACTGTGTATACTGTGAGGAGGTTCTGGTGGAACCGCCATTACAGCTCTGTTCCACGTTATGACAATATTACTACTTCCATAAAGAATAAAGTATTTAGTACGACTGAGCCGTCCACCTCTGAGGGTTCTCTGTCCCGTGTGGTGCGTTCCCTACAAGCATCTCCGATTACACAAGCAGTTCCCCAGGGCATTACTAACCCTCCCAGCAAGAGGGGCCCTTTCGACTTTAGACTTCGCCGATCAGTTTTAGACGACGGTTTCTGCGGCCATAAATGTGATACATCATCCTACTAAGCGCAAGTGGATGGTACGGCACTGCTATCCGTCTCAGGGGTCTTCATCTCCGCTGGATATCTCGGACAGATTATTCGCTGAGGGGAACAATTCCGACTTATCACAGGATGTCGCTTCTGGGTCAGAATCGACTACTTCTAGGCCTCTGTCCGCGAAGGAACTAGATTTAAAATTTAAGATTGAGCATTTGCGTTTCCTGCTGAAGAAAACTCCCGGAGGAACCTTCGATCCCTAAACTAGATAGGGTTTACGATGACAGGGTAGTGCCCCAGGCCTTCCCGGGACCTATCACAACATTATTAAGAAGGAATGGGAGAAAACTGGGTTCGCCCTTTACTCCCTCGTCTTTTAATAAGCTTTTCCCCATTCCGAATGCACAGCTTGAACTGTGGAGAAACGTCCCTAAGGTGAATGGTGCTATCTCCACGCTTGCTAAGAGAACAACCATTCCGCTTGAGGATAGCTCCTCTTTTAAGGAACCCATGGATAAAAAGATGGAGTCCATGTTGCAGAAGATGTTCCAATTGACGGGGTTCGTTTTCCAACCGGCTGCGGTGGCTGGTGCGGCTACCTATTGGTGTGACGCACTATAAGCAATGGTAGAGGTTGTGACTCCCCTCGATGAGATTTTGGATTGAATCAAAGCCTTAAGGGTAGCGCATAACATGCAAATTATTCTCCTGAATGCTAAGACGTCAGGGTTTTCTGTTTTAGCACGCAGGGTTCTGTGGCTAAAATCGTGGTCTGCTGACATGACGTCTAAGTCTTGCTTGCTTTCCCTACCATTCAAGGGGAAGGTTTTATTTGGCCCGGGCCTGGTTTCTATCATATCTACAGACACGGGTGGCAAGGGTGCCTTCTCACCTCAGGATAAAAAAGCCAAACCTAAAGGATCTACTTTTCTTCCCTTTCATGCAGACAAGTCTCAGCACCAGCAGCCTTCCGCAAAATCTAAGCAATCCAAGGGATCTTGGAAGCCAGCAAAATCTTGGAACAAGTCCAAGCAGAACAAGAAGCCCGCCGACTCCAAGTCGGCAGGAAGGGGCGGCCCCCGACCCATCCTTGGACCAGTTAGGGGCAAACTTTTTCTTTGCGTGGACCTGGAGGGGAGACGTTACAGACCCTTGGGTACTGGAGGTCGTCGCCCAGGGGTACAAGATAGGTTTCAAATCTTATCCGCCCAGTGGCAGGTTCCTCCTGTCAAACATCTCTTCAAGACCAGAAAAGAGAGACGCCTTTCTGGGGTGTGTGAAGGATCTCTCATCTCTCGGGGTAAACGTCCCAGTTCCTCTGGCAGAAAGATGTCTGGGGTGGTATTCAAACCTTTTCGTGGTCCTAAAGAAGGAGGGCACGTTTTGTCTAATTCTGGACCTAAAGGCCCTAAACAAGTTTTTGTCAGTCCCATCGTTCAAGATGGAGATGATCAGGTCAATTTTGCCCCTGGTTCAATTCATGACAACTATAGACCTGAAGGATGTTTACCTTCATGTTCCGATCCACAAGGATCACTTCAAATTTCTAAGGTTCGCCTTCTTGGACCTGCACTTCCAGTTTGTGGCCCTTCTGCTTGGTCTGGCGACCTCCCCAAAATTCTTCATAAAGGTTCTGGGAGCTCTTCTCGCAGTAGTGAGAGCCAGAGGGATTGCAGTGGCTCTGTATCTGGACGATATCCTGGTCTAGGCTCCATCCTACAGTCTAGCAGGGGATCATTTGAGAGCTCTTCTACTTCGGTCCCACGGGTGGAAGATAAACTAAGGAAAGAGTTCATTGGTCCCCAGCAACAGGGTGGAGTTCCTAGTTACGATACTACATTCTTCTGCAATGAAGATATTTCTGGCAGACCAGAGACGTTGCAAGCTTGCGTCCAACTGTCAAGCCTTGCAGACATCCTTTAGGGCATCTGTGGCCAAGTGTATGGAGGTAATCGGGCTCATGGTATCCAGCATAGATGTCCTTTCCTTCGCCAGGTTCCATCTCAGACCTCTTCAGCTGTGCATGTTGAGACAATGGAACGGCGATCATTCAGATTTGTCCCAACAGATATCTCTGGACAGACCGGTGTGGGAGTCCCTGTTTTGGTGGATCCGACCGGGCCAGTTGTCTCAGGGGACTTACTTTCTAAGACCATCCTGGGAGATTGTAACCACGGATGAGAGTCTATATGGATGGTGAGCCGTTTGGGCTGCCAGAAAGGCACAAGGTAGATGGACTCAAGAGGAATTGAGTCTACCTATAACTATTCTGGAACTTCGAGCGCTATTCATTGCTCTGAAGGCTTGGCCCCCTCTGGGGTCGTCCCAATTAATTAGATTCCAATCGGACAACATCACCTCGGTGGCTTACATAAACCACTAGGGGGGATGAGAAGCTCCCTAGCAATGAGGGAAGTATCTCGAATTCTGGATTGGGCAGAGACTCACAATTGTTCGCTCTCAGCGATCCACATTCTGGGTGTGGACAACTGGGAAGCAGATTTTCTGAGCAAACAGACGTTTCATCCAGGGGAATAGTCTCTCCACCCTGAGATGTTTGCAGAGATCTGCAGCAGATAGGGGACGCCGGAAATAGATCTCATGGCGTCCAGACTCAATTGCAAGCTACCCAGATACGGGTCGCGATCCAGGGATTCCCAGGCGGAACTGATGGGCGCTTTGGCGGTACCCTGGGACCTCAACCTAATCTACATATTTCCACTGTTGCCTCTTCTACCTCGAGTAGTGGCCCGCATCAAGCAGGAGCAAGCTTCGGCTATTCTGATTGCTCCATTGTGGCTGCAGAGGACGTAGTTTGCGGATCTAGTGGCAATGTCATATCCGCTGTGGAAGTTACCTTGTCGCAAGGATCTGCTAGTTCAAAGTCCTTTTCTACATCAAAATCTCTATTCTCTGAGGCTGACTGCATGGAGATTAAACGCCTAGTCTTAGCCAAAAGAAGCTTTTCTGAGAGAGTGATCAACACTTTTGTCCAGGCCAGGAAGCAGGTAACTAGAAGCATCTACCACAAGGTGTGGAAGACCTACTTGTCCTAGTGTGAGGAGCAAGCATATCCATGGCACAAGGTCAAGGTATCCAGGATTTTGGCCTTTCTCAAGGATGGTCTGGATAAGGGTCTTGCCGCCAGTTCCTTGAGGGGACAGATCTCAGCTTTATCGGTACTGTTGCATAAGAGCTTTATCCAGGATGGTCTGGATAAGGGTCTTGCCGTCCGTTCCCTGAGGGGACAGATCTCAGCTTTATCGGTACTGTTGCATAAGAGCTTTCTCCAGGATGGTCTGGATAAGGGTCTTGCCGCCAGTTCCCTGAGGGGACAAATCTCAGCTTTATCTGTACTGTTGCATAAGAAGCTTGCTGACATTTAGTCCTTTGTTCATGCTCTGGTTAGGATTAGACCAGTCTTCAGGAATCCGGCTCCTCCCTGGAGCTTAAACTTGGTGCTTAAGGTTTTGTAGAGGGCTACGTTTGAGCCTATGCATGCCCTGGACATTAAGATTCTCTCATGGAAGGTCATGTTGCTATTGGCTATTGCAGCAGCACGCAGAGTCTCTGAGTTGGCGGCCTTACAATTTGAGCCTCCTTACTTAGTTTTTCAGGCTGACAAAGCCGTTCTGCGAACCGGTTTGGGATTCCTTCCCAAGGTGGTGTTGAGTCGTAACACTAACCAGGAAATAGTGGTTCCTTCCTTGTGTCCTAACCCTTCCTCTTCGAAGGAGAGATTACTTCATAATCTGGATGTGGTTTGGGCCTTGAAGTTTTATCTTCAAGCCACAAAGAAGTTCACAGTCATCTTTATTCGTTGTGTACTCTGGAAGGTGCAGGGAGGCAGAGGGCCTCTGCAACTGCTCTATCTTTTTGGTTGAGGAGTATGACCCGTCTGGCTTATGAGACAGCGGGACACAAACCTCTTCAGAGGATTACGGCTCACTCATCTAGAGCTGTGGCCTTTTCTTGGGCCTTTAAGAATGAGGCTTCTATGGAGCAGATTTGTAAGGCGGCCACCTGGTCATCCTTACATACTTTTGCAAAATTTTACAAATTTGACGTTTTTGCTTCGGCGGAAGCAGCTTTTGGGCAAAAGATTCTGCAGGCTGTTGTGTCCTCAGTATAGGGTCCGCCTCCTTTACCCTCCCATTTTCTTCATTCTGTGTCCTTTAGAGATTGGGTATATGTTTCCACAAGTGACAAATGAAGCAGTGGACTCTCCTCCCCTTTAGATGGAAAACATAAATTATGCTTACCTGATAGTACACTGCACCCGCCCGTTCTCTGGTGGGCTGACCTAAATTTATTTTTGTTCTTCTGGCACTATTTATACCCTGATATTTCTCTTACTGTTCCTTGTTCCCTTGGCAAAATGAGTGATGGATGAGGGAAGTGGGGGAGGTGCATATTGCATATTGACGCATATTGCACATTTTATGTTCCAATAAACCTCATTTCACTACTGAACTATTACTGTGTCCTTCAGTTATTTGATAGATCAAAATAAATTTGCTGATCCAAACACACAATTATTTATAAATGAAAATCATGGAAATTGTCAGGGGTGCCTAAACTTTTGCCTACGACTGTGTGTGTGTTTACAATTAAATGCTTGTGCATTTTAACATTTTTTAATTATTATTTTAAACAGAATATGATGTTAGATGCAAGTCATGAACTGTTATTAATGGTTAACTGAACAAAAACTGTGACAAGACACACAGTCATCATTATTACTAAATCAAACAGCTGGCATGTTTTTTTTTTTTTTTTTTTTACTTTTACACTGATCACATATATTATACTGTCTCTAAGAGCCTGTGAAATTGTGATATGCCAGTTTCTTATAGCGCTTGCATGTTTAATCAGACTTTGCTGCTATGTTGCGCTCATATTTTGGACAATTTTTCTACTATAGCATATATTTTTTAAAGGTATATCATTATTATTATATTTCATTTGTTTAATGGGAGAGTATAGAGTTGTCAATTTTTATTGCAGAAAATAAGGGAGATTAAGGAACTGACAAACATCACATGATATGGTAGTTAATGAAAAAAATGCTATTTTACATTCTGGCACAGTTTAGCACAAATACATTAATACATTCAATAACTCTCAGCAAATCTATGAATTCTAATTCTCATTCAAGGCTCGGTTGCTGTCAGATTAATCGATTAAATAGATTAACCGATCGAAATGATTAACTAAATATGAGTAGAAGAGTGTTTTTTAATTGAAGATTTTACATGTAAAAATTATAAGTGAGGTCAACTAATAGCAGAGATAAGTAAGGGGGCCTGTGAAAATGTTTGGGCAAATAAGGGAATTCCTTGGAAGTAGGGGAGGGAGGGCATTCCCATATCTAAAGAAAAAGACAATTTTTATGCCTTGAGTGTAAATATTTTAGCTGTACCAAAATACAATTAAACTAATCCAGCCTAACCTAATTGAAACAATCCATTCCATTAACTCTAGGCAGTTTGCCTACATTGTCAGAAATATTGTTTCCCCCATATTACATCCTCCCTTTTACTATTGGGATGTTTTTTCATTTGGACATGGTCCATAGTTAAATGAAAATCAGCGTTTATTAGACCTTTCACAGGTGCAGAGCCTTAGTGACTTGAAGAGAAACAGAAGGCTGCAGCAGTCCTGTGGAATGAAATTACTGCGTATCTGATTTTTTCTATTGTATGTAATGAGCATGGGGTTTCTCATCAAGATTTATGACTTAACCTGTACTTCATCTGATCTATTTCCCAGCCAACTTAAACCTGTGTTACTGGCTATGTGTATAAAAAAGGAAAGAAATACATTTCATATGCCTTTTTCTTGTAGGATTTTAGTGCACAGAAAATGTTTTCTATCCAAACTAATTAAAGGAAAAGTAAAGTCAAAATTAAACTTAAAGGGACAGTCTACTCCAGAATTGTTTAAAAGGACAGAAAATACATTTATTAGCCATTCCCTAGTTTTGCATAACCAACACTGTTATGTTAATATACTTTTTACCTCTGTGATTACCTTGTATCTAAGGTTCTGCAGGCTGCCCCCTTATTTCAGTTCTTTTGACTGACCTGCATTTCAGCTAATCAGCGCTGACTCATAAATAACTCCACAGGAGTGAGTACAATATTATCTATATGGTATACATGAACTAGTGCTGTCTGTGTGAAAAACTGTCAAAATGCACTCAGATTAGAGGCAGCCTTCAAGGGCTAAGAAATTAGCATATGAGCCTACCTATATTTAGCTTTCAACAAAGAATACCAAAGGGACAAAGCAAATTTGACGATAAAATTAAATTGGAAAGTTATTTAAAATTGCATGTCTTATCTGAATCATGAAAGTTTCATTTTGAATAGACTGTTCCTTTAAATTAACTGGATAGATTATTACATTTTTTAATTTTTTTTTTTTTCAAAATAATTTTTATTGAGGTATTTAAAACATACAGACTTTCAATATATTGCAATCATTGAGCTGAGCATGACTTAAAGTACATAGGTGGTATAGAACAACATAAATGCATCAAATATAACACTGTAGGACTATTACTATCTCTAAGTGTAGGGCTGTCTCATGATAGAATAGTTTGTAGAATTTACACATATAATAGAATACCTTTATTTTATAATAAACAATCTATATATTTGCGTTTCTCCTTCACAAAATGAAGCAACAATGGAATGTTGTCCCTAAATATTGTGCTGGGTCGCTCATGGACCTCTAAAAACATGGGGGGGGGGATAGAGTAGCATTGTAGAATAATACTAATAAAGGTAAATCAGCCGCGCAAGATAAGGACCAAAATATAGTGAGGCTTTATCTGTAATGGGGGTGTTACTGGACTAATTAAACACTAAATTTACATATATCATTAGCTATCAGGATGTGAACAACTTGACCTCAGAAAAACTAGGTCAACGTTTAACCACCTGTGTAAGGTAGACAAGGCCTATGTAGAACTATATTGGTGTCATGTAGAATAACATATAATTGAAGCCATTTTGTTCATCCTAGCTCTGCCATAAGGGTATGGGCCCTATACCCCACGACAGAGGGCATAAAGTTCATAGTACTGGCTGATCATGGCCTATGACAGCCATCTCAGATTATATATAGACATTGAAAAACCATGACCTCCTCTATCTAAAAGCATATTCATTCTAGGGATGCATTATATAAAAATACACTCTTATTGTATATTGTGGCCGATCAATCCCAGGAGCTAATATAAGGGGTTATTAATTTAAGTTTTATGGAGTATAGTTATATAATATAAGCTAAGTGCATTAGCACACTGTATGTACATCCGCATAAAAAGGCTTTTAAATGTCAAACAGTAATGAAATAACCTACTTGTGCATAGTAGACTTGACATAGAGTGATCTCAATTAAATAACACAACTAAAGTGTGAGTAAAAAGTAAATTTATGCTTACCTGATAAATTAATTTTCTTCTATGGTATGACGAGTCCACGGATTCATCCTTTACTTGTGGGATATTATCCTCCTGCTAACAGGAAGTGACAAAGAGCACCACAGCAGAGCTCTCTATATAGCTCCTCCCTTAGCTCCACCCTCCAATCATTCGACCGAAGGTACAGAAAGAAAAAGGAGAAACTAAAATGTGCAGAGGTGACTGAAGTTTAAAATCAAAAAATATCATCTGTCTTAAAATGACAGGGCGGGCCGTGGACTCATCGTACCATAGAAGAAATTAATTTATCAGGTAAGCATAAATTGACTTTTCTTCTATAAGGTACGACGAGTCCATGGATTCATCCTTTACTTGTGGGATACAATACCAAAGCTACAGGACACAGATGAACGGGAGGGACAAGACAGATGGTTAAACATAAGGCACCACTGCTTGAAGAACTTTTCTCCCAAAAATAGCCTCCGAAGAAGCAAAAGTATCAAATTTGGAAAAGGTATGAAGCGAAGACCAAGTCGCAGCCTTACAAATCTGTTCAACAGAAGCATAATTTTTAAAAGCCCATGTGGAAGCCACCGCTCTAGTAGAGTGAGCTGTAATCCTTTCAGGAGGCTGCTGTCCAGCAGTCTCGTATGCCAAACGGATGATGCTTTTCAGCCAAAAAGAAAGAGAGGTAGCCGTAGCTTTTTGACCTCTGTTTTCCAGAATAGACAACAAACAAAGAAGATGTTTGACGGAAATCTTTGGTTGCTTGCAATTAAAACTTCAAAGCACGAACCACGTCCAAGTTGTGCAACAGACGCACCTTCTTAGAGGAAGGATTAGGACACAGAGAAGGAACAACAATTTCTTGATTGATATTCCTATTAGTAATAACCTTAGGAAGGAATCCAGGTTTGGTACGCAAAACCACCTTATCAGCATGGAAAACAAGATAAGGCGAGTCGCATTGCAATGCAGATAGTTCAGAAACTCTTCGAGCCGAAGAGCTAGCAACTAAAAACCGAACTTTCCAAGATAGAAGCTTAATATCTATGGAATGCATAGGTTCAAACGGAACCCCTTGAAGAACTTTAAGAACTAAATTCAGACTCCATTGCGGAGCAACAGGTTTAAACACAGGCTTGATTATAACTAAAGCCTGACAGAACGACTGAACATCTGGAACATCTGCCAGACGCTTGTGCAGTAGAATTGATAAAGCAGATTTCTCTTGTTAGGTGTATCCAGTCCACGGATCATCCATTACTTGTGGGATATTCTCCTTCCCAACAGGAAGTTGCAAGGGGATCACCCACAGCAGAGCTGCTATATAGCTCCTCCCCTAACTGCCATACCCAGTCATTCTCTTGCAAGCTCTCAACATAGCTGGAGGTAGTTAGAGGAAAGTGGTAAAATATAGTTAGTTTTTTCTTCAATCAAAAGTTTATTGTTTTTAAATGGTACCGGAGTGTACTATTTTATCTCAGGCAGCATTTAGAAGAAGAATCTGCCTGCGTTTTTCTATGATCTTAGCAGAAGTAACTAAGATCCACTGCCCTTCTCACATATGTCTGAGGAGTGAGGTAACTTCAGAGGGAGAATGGGTGCAGGGTATCCTGCAATAAGGTATGTGCAGTTAAGTTTTTCTAGGGATGGAATTTGCTAGAAAATGCTGCTGATACTGGATTAATGTAAGTTAAAGCCTAAATACAGTGATTTAATAGCGACTAGTATCAGGCTTGCCATCAGAGGTATATACTCTGATTAATGTGCAATATAAAACGTTTGCTGGCATGTTTAATCGTTTTTATATATGCTTTGGTGATAAAACTTATTGGGGCCTAGTTTTTTCCACACGGCTGGCTTTATTTTTGCCTAGAAACGGTTTCCTGAGGCTATCCACTGTTATAGTATAAAAGTTACAGTTGGTGCAGTTAAAATTACAAACTGTAACATTCAGCTTCCCTTAGCAGTCCCCTGCATGCTATAGGACATCTCTGAAGGGTTCAAAAGTAGGAGCTGTGGCAGTTGTTATGACTGTTTAAAAAACATATTTTTCGTTTTGTTAATCTGTTTTTTGTATTAAGGGGTTAATCATCCATTTGCAAATGGGTGCAATGCTCTGCTAACTTGTTACATACACTGTAAAAATTTCGTTAGTTTAACTGCCTTTTTTCACTGTTGTTTCAAATTTTGGCAAAATTTGTTTCTCTTAAAGGCACAGTAACATTTTTTTATATTGCTTGTTAACTTGATTTAAAGTGTTTTCCAAGCTTGCTAGTCTCATTGCTAGTCTGTATAAACATGTCTGACATAGAGGAAACTCCTTGTTCATTATGTTTAAAAGCCATGGTGGAACCCCATAGGAGAATGTGTACTTAATGTATTGATTTCACTTTAAACAATAAAGATCAGCTGTTATCTTTAAAAGAATTATCACCAGAGGATTCTGACGAGGGGGAAGTTATGCCGACTAACTCTCCCCACGTGTCGGACCCTTTGACTCCCGCTCAAGGGACTCACGCTAAAATGGCGCCAAGTACATCAAAGATGCCCATAGCGATTACTTTGCAGGACATGGCGGCAATCATGGATAATACCCTGTCAGCGGCATTAGCCAGACTGCCTGAATTCAGAGGAAAGCACGATAGCTCTGGGGTTAGACGTAATACAGAGCGCGCAGATGTTTTAAGGCCCATGTCTGATACTGCGTCACAATATGCAGAAGCTGAGGAAGAGCTTCAGTCTGTGGGTGACGTCTCTGACTCGGGGAAACCTGATTCAGATATGTCTACTTTTAAATTTAAGCTTGAGAACATCCGGGTGTTGCTTGGAGAGGTTTTAGCTGCTCTGAATGACTTTGACACAATTGCAGTGCCAGAGAAATTGTGTAGATTGGATAAATACTACGCGGTGCCGGTGTGTACTGACATTTTTCCAATACCTAAAAGGTTTACAGAAATTATTACTAAGGAGCGTTTTCCCCCCCCCCCCCCTCCTATTTTTAGAAAAATGTTTCCAATAGACGCCACCACATGGGACATATGGCAGACGGTCCCTAAGGTGGAGGGAGCAGTTTCTACTTTAGCAAAGCGTACCACTATCCCTGTCGAGGACAGTTGTGCTTTTTCAGATCCAATGGATAAAAAATTAGAAGGTTACCTTAAGAAAATGTTTATTCAACAAGGTTTTATCCTGCAGCCCCTTGCATGCATTGCTCCTGTCACTGAAGCTGCAGCATTCTGGTTTGAGTCTCTGGAAGAGGCCTTTCAGACAGCTACTCCATTGACTGAAATACTTGACAAGCTTAGAACACTTAAGCTAGCTAATTCTTTTGTTTCTGATGCCATTGTTCATTTGACTAAACTAACGGCTAAGAATTCTGGATTCGCCATCCAGGCGCGTAGGGCGCTATGGCTTAAATCTTGGTCAGCTGACGTGACTTCAAAGTCTATATTACTTAACATTCCCTTCAAGGGGCAGACCCTATTCGGGCCTGGTTTGAAGGAAATTATTGCTGACATTACTGGAGGTAAAGGTCATACCCTTCCTCAGGACAGGGCCAAATCAAAGGCCAAACAGTCTAATTTTCGTGCCTTTCGAAACTTCAAGGCAGGTGCAGCATCAACTTCCTCTGCTACAAATCAAGAGGGAACTTTTGCGCTATCCAAGCCGGCCTGGAAATCTAACCAGGCCTGGAGCAAAGGCAAGCAGGCCAGAAAGCCTGCTGCTGCCTCTAAGACAGCATGAAGGAACGGCCCCCTATCCGGCAACGGATCTAGTAGGGGGCAGACTTTCTCTCTTCGCCCAGGCGTGGACAAGAGATGTTCAGGATCCCTGGGCGTTGGAGATCATATCTCAGGGATATCTTCTGGACTTCAAAGCTTCCCCCCCACAAGGGAGATTTCACCTTTCGAGATTATCTGTAAACCAGATAAAGAAAGAGGCATTCTTACGCTGTGTGCAAGACCTCCTAATAATGGGAGTGATCCATCCAGTTCCACAGATGGAACAAGGACAGGGATTTTATTCAAATCTGTTTGTGGTTCCCAAAAAAGAGGGAACCTTCAGACCAATTTTGGATCTAAAGATCTTAAACAAATTCCTCAGAGTTCCATCGTTCAAAATGGAAACTATTCGGACAATCCTACCTATGATGCAGGAGGGGCAGTACATGACCACAGTGGATTTGAAGGATGCTTACCTTCACATACCGATTCACAAAGATCATCATCGGTTCCTAAGGTTTGCCTTTCTAGACAGGCATTACCAGTTTGTGGCTCTTCCCTTCGGGTTAGCTACAGCCCCAAGAATTTTTACAAAGGTTCTGGGGTCTCTTCTGGCGGTCCTAAGACCACGGGGCATAGCAGTGACCCCTTATCTAGACAACATCCTGATACAGGCGTCAAACTTCCAAATTGCCAAATCTCATACGGACATAGTGTTGGCATTTCTGAGATCGCATGGGTGGAAAGTGAACGAGGGAAAGAGTTCTCTATCACCCCTCACAAGGGTTTCCTTCCTAGGAACTCTGATAGATTCTGTAGAAATGAAAATTTACCTGACGTAGTCCAGGTTATTAAAGCTTCTAAATTCCTGCCGTGTTCGTCACTACATTCTGCGCCCTTCGGTGGCTCAGTGCATGGAAGTGATCGGCTTAATGGTAGCGGCGATGGACATAGTGCCATTTGCGCGCCTACATCTCAGACCGCTGCAATTATGCATGCTCAGTCAGTGGAATGGGGATTACACAAATTTGTCCCCTCTGCTAAATCTGGATCAAGAGACCAGAGATTCTCTTCTCTGGTGGCTATCTCGGGTCCATCTGTCCAAAGGTATGACCTTTCGCAGGCCAGATTGGACAATTGTAACAACAGATGCCAGCCTTCTAGGTTGGGGTGCAGTCTGGAATTCCCTGAAGGCTCAGGGATCGTGGACTCAGGAGGAGAAACTCCTCCCAATAAATATTCTGGAGTTAAAAGCAATATTCACTGCTCTTCTAGCTTGGCCTCAGTTAGCAACCCTGAGGTTCATCAGATTTCAGTCGGACAACATCACGACTGTGGCTTACATCAACCATCAAGGGGGAGACCAGGAGCTCCCTAGCGATGTTAGAAGTCTCCAAGATAATTCGCTGGGCAGAGACTCACTCTTGCCATCTATCAGCGATCCATATCCCAGGTGTAGAGAACTGGGAGGCAGATTTTCTAAGTCGTCAGACTTTTCATCCGGGGGAGTAGGAACTCCATCCGGAGGTGTTTGCTCAATTGGTTCATCGTTGGGGCACACCAGAATTGGATCTCATGCCGTCTCGCCAGAACGCCAAGCTTCCTTGTTACGGATCCAGGTCCAGGGACCCAGAAGCGACGCTGATAGATGCTCTAGCAGCACCGTGGTTCTTCAACCTGGCTTATGTGTTTCCTCTGCTCCCTCGACTGATTGCCAAAATCAAACAGGAGAGAGCTTCGGTGATCTTGATCGCGCCTGCGTGGCCACGCAGGACCTGGTATGCAGACCTGGTGGACATGTCATCCTTTCCACCTTGGCCTCTGCCTCTGAGACAAGACCTTCTACTACAAGGTCCTTTCAATCATCCAAATCTAATTTCTCTGAGACTGACTGCCTGGAGATTGAACGCTTGATTTTATCAAGGCGTGGCTTCTCCGAGTCAGTCATTGATACCTTAATACAGGCACGAAAGCCTGTAACCAGGAAAATCTACCATAAGATATGGCGCAAATATCTTCATTAGTGTGAATCCAAGAATTACTCATGGAGTAAGGTTAGGATTCCTAGGATATTGTCCTTTCTCCAAGAGGGTTTGGATAAAGGATTATCAGCTAGTTCTTTAAAGGGACAGACTTCTGCTCTGTCTATCCTTTTGCACAAGCGTCTGGCAGAGGTTCCAGACGTCCAGGCATTTTGTCAGGCTTTGGTTAGAATTAAGCCTGTGTTTAAACCTGTTGCTCCTCCATGGAGCTTAAACTTGGTTCTTAAGGTTCTTCAAGGAGTTCCGTTTGAACCCCTTCATTCCATTGATATCAAAATTTTATCTTGGAAAGTTCTGTTTTTGATGGCTATTTCCTCGGCTCGTAGAGTCTCTGAGTTATCAGCTTTACAATGTGATTCTCCTTATCTGATTTTCCATACAGATAAAGTAGTTCTGCTTAAAAAACCTGGGTTTTTACCTAAGGTAGTTTCCAAAAAGAATATCAATCAAGAGATTGTTGTTCCATCATTGTGTCCTAATCCTTCTTCAAAGAAGGAACGTCTTTTACATAATTTGGACGTAGTCCGTCCTTTAAAGTTTTACTTACAAGCGACTAAAGATTTTCGTCAAACATCTTCCCTGTTTGTTTACTCTGGACAGAGGAGAGGTCAAAAGGCTTCGGCAACCTCTCTTTCTTTTTGGCTTCGGAGCGTAATACGCTTAGCCTATGAGACTGCTGGACAGCAGCCCCCTGAAAGGATTACAGCTCATTCTACTAGAGCTGTGGCTTCCACCTGGGCCTTTAAAAATGAGGCTTCTGTTGAACAGATTTGCAAAGCGGCGACTTGGTCTTCGCTTCATACCTTTTCAAAATTTTACAAATTTTATACTTTTGCTTCTTCGGAGGCTATTTTTGGGAGAAAGGTTCTACAGGCAGTGGTCCCTTCCGTTTAAGTACCTGCCTTGTCCCTCCCTTCATCCGTGTATTTTAGCTTTGGTATTGGTATCCCACAAGTAATGGATGATCCGTGGACTGGATACACCAAACAAGAGAAAACATAATTTATGCTTACCTGATAAATTTATTTCTCTTGTGGTGTATCCAGTCCACGGCCCGCCCTGTCCTTTTAAGGCAGGTCTATATTTTAAACTACAGTCACCACTGCACCCTATGGTTTCTCCTTTCTCGGCTAGTTTCGGTCGAATGACTGGATATGGCAGTTAGGGGAGGAGCTATATAGCAGCTCTGCTGTGGGTGATCCTCTTGCAACTTCCTGTTGGGAAGGAGAATATCCCACAAGTAATGGATGATCCGTGGACTGGATACACCACAAGAGAAATAAATTTATCAGGTAAGCATAAATTATGTTATCTGTCCCTTTAAGGAACTAGCTGATAGCCCCTTCTCCAATCCTTCTTGGAGAAAGGACAAAATCCTAGGAATCCTGATCTTACTCCATTAGTAGCCTTTGGATTTGCACCAATAAAGATATTTACGCCATATCTTATGATAAATTTTCCTAGTGACAGGCTTTCGAGACTTAATCAAGGTATCTATGACCGACTCAGAGAAACCCCGCTTGGATAAAATCAAGCGTTCAATCTCCAAGCAGTCAGCCGCAGAGAAACTAGATTTGGATGCTGGAACGGACCTTGAATCAGAAGGTCCTGCCTCAGTGGCAGAGTCCATGGTGGAAGAGATGACATGTCCACCAGGTCTGCATACCAAATATTGCGTGGCCACACAGGTGCTATCAAAATCACTGAAGCTCTCTCCTGTTTGATTCTGGCAATCAACCGAGGAAGGAGAGGAAATGGTGGAAACACATGTCAGGTTGAACGACCAGGGTACTGCTAGAGCATCTATCAGTACTGCCTGAGGATCCCTTGACCTGGACCCGTAACAAGGAAGTTTGGCGTTTTGACGAGACGCCTTCAGATCCAATTTTGGTGTGCCCCATTGCGGAATCAATTGTGCAAACACCTCCGGATGGAGTTCCCACTCCCCCGGATGAAAAGTCTGACAACTTAGAAAATCTGCTTCCCAGTTCTCCACTCCTGGGATATAGATTGCTGATAGATGGCAAGAGTGAGTCTCTGCCCATCAAATTATTTTGGTTACCTCTATCATTGCTAGAGAACTCTTTGTTCCCCCCTGATGATTGATATATACTACAGTCGTGATATTGTCCGACTGGAATCTTATGAATCTGGCCGAAGCCAGCTGAGGCCACGCCTGAAGCACGTTGAATATCGCTCTCTGTTCTAGAATATTTATCGGAAGGAGAGCCTCTTCCTGAGTCCACAAACCCTGTGCTTTCAGGGAATTCTAGACTGCACCCCAGCCCAATAGGCTGGCGTCCGTCGTCAATATGACCCATGCTGGCCTGCGGAAACATATTCCCTGTGACAGATGATCCTGTGACAACCACCAAAGAAGAGTCTCTGGTCTCTTGATCCAGATTTATCTGAGGAGATAAATCTGCATAATCCCTATTCCACTGTTTGAGCATGCATAGTTGCAGTGGTCTGAAATGCAAGTGAGCAAACGGAACTATGTCCATTGCCGCTACCATTAGTCCGATTACCTCCATACACTGAGCCACTCACGGCCGAGGAATGGAATGAAGAAACAGTTCCCTGAGGCTTCCCACTGCTGTAATATGAGTGGGAGGGGCCTCTTTTGGCATTTTTTTGCACAGCAAAAATTACAGACACAGACATCCAGCTTCTTCCTGCATGATCCAGGACTTCTCTGAAGGGCTCAAAAGGCTTCAAAAGTCGTATTGAGGGAGGTAAAAAGCCACAGTAGAGCTGTGGCAGTTGTGACTGTTTAAAAAAAGTTTTTGTCATTTGTTATTCCGTTTTTGGTATTAAGGGGTTAATCATCCATTTGCAAGTGGGTGCAATGCTCTGCTAACTTATTACATACACTGTAAAAATTTCGTTAGTGTAACTGCATTTTTTCACTGTTATTTCAAAATTTGGGAAAATTTGTGTTTCTTAAAGGCGCAGTAACGTTTTTTATATTGCTTGTAAACTTGTTTTAAAGTGTTTTCCAAGCTTGCTAGTCTCATTGCTAGTCTGTTTAAACATGTCTGACACAGAGGAACCTACTTGTTCATTATGTTTGAAAGCCATGGTGGAGCCCCATAGGAGAACGCCAAGCTTCCTTGTTACGGATCCAGGTCCAGGGACCCGGGATTGCTAAAATAAAACAGGAGAGAGCATCAGTGATTCTGATAGCGCCTGCGTGGCCACGCAGGACCTGGTATGCAGACCTAGTGGACATGTCATCTCTTCCACCATGGACTCTGCCTCTGAGGCAGGACCTTCTAATACAAGGTCCTTTCAATCATCCAAATCTAAGTTCTCTGAGACTGACTGCATGGAGATTGAACGCTTGATTCTATCAAGGCGTGGCTTCTCCGAGTCAGTCATTGATACCTTAATACAGGCTCGAAAGCCTGTCACCAGGAAAATCTACCATAAGATATGGCGTAAATATCTTTATTGGTGTGAATCCAAGAGTTACTCATGGAGTAAGGTTAGGATTCCTAGGATATTGTCCTTTCTCCAAGAGGGTTTGGACAAAGGCTTATCAACTAGTTCTTTAAAAGGACAGATCTCTGCTCTGTCTATTCTTTTGCACAAGCGTCTTGCAGAAGTTCCAGACGTCCAGGCATTTTGTCAGGCTTTGGTTAGGATTAAGCCTGTGTTTAAAACTGTTGCTCCCCCGTGGAGCTTAAAATTGGTTCTTAAAGTTCTTCAGGGAGTTCCGTTTGAACCCCTTCATTCCATTAATATTAAACTTTTATCTTGGAAAGTTCTGTTTTTGATGGCTATTTCCTCGGCTCGAAGAGTCTCTGAGTTATCTGCCTTACATTGTGATTCTCCTTATCTGATTTTTCATTCAGACAAGGTAGTTCTGCGTACCAAACCTGGGTTTTTACCTAAGGTGGTTTCGAACAGGAATATCAATCAAGAGATTGTTGTTGTTCCATCATTGTGTCCTAATCCTTCTTCAAAGAAGGAACGTCTTTTGCATAATCTGGACGTAGTCCGTGCCTTGAAGTTTTACTTACAGGCTACTAAAGATTTTCGTCAAACATCTGCCCTGTTTGTCGTTTACTCTGGACAGAGGAGAGGTCAAAAAGCTTCGACAACCTCTCTCTTCTTTTGGCTTCGGAGCATAATACGCTTAGCCTATGAGACTGCTGGACAGCAGCCCCCTGAAAGGATTACAGCTCATTCTACTAGAGCTGTGGCTTCCACCTGGGCCTTTAAAAATGAGGCCTCTGTTGAACAGATTTGCAAGGCTGCGACTTGGTCTTCGCTTCACACCTTTTCAAAATTTTACAAATTTGACACTTTTGCTTCTTCGGAGGCTGTTTTTGGGAGAAAGGTTCTACAGGCAGTGGTTCCTTCCGTTTAAGTTCCTGCCTTGTCCCTCCCATCATCCGTGTACTTTAGCTTTGGTATTGGTATCCCACAAGTAATGGATGATCCGTGGACTGGATACACCTAACAAGAGAAAACATAATTTATGCTTACCTGATAAATTTATTTCTCTTGTAGTGTATCCAGTCCACGGCCCGCCCTGTCCTTTTAAGGCAGGTCTAAATTTTAATTAAACTACAGTCACCACTGCACCCTGTGGTTTCTCCTTTCTCGTCTTGTTTCGGTCAAATGACAGGATATGGCAGTGAGGGGAGGAGCTATATAGCAGCTCTGCTGTGGGTGATCCTCTTGCAACTTCCTGTTGGGAAGGAGAATATCCCACAAGTAATGGATGATCCGTGGACTGGATACACTACAAGAGAAATAAATTTATCAGGTAAGCATAAATTATGTTTTTTTCTAAACGCATAATAGTAATGAATTGTCAGTAAATTGAATATGTTTCATGTGCATTATAAATATATTGCAGAATAGTATATCTACATAGAATGCCCAGTGAGCATATAAGCTACCTGAAGGATATATGGAGATGGGTAGAATATATGCTAGGATAACGATATAAAGTAAGACAAGGGACCTTAAATAAGGTCAAATGGCCAAGTCTGCATTTGTATACAATTAAGGACATGAGGCCTAATAACATTTGTGTACCCCAATTAGGAGAACTAAAATAAACTGTGCAGCTGCTGATTATAGCAAATGTTAATATATTACGATCCTACATGTATAAATAACTTACATGTTAGGCTGTAGGAAAAGTAAGGTAGATTTAATACAATGCCAGACAAAAATATAAAGTTAGTAACCATCATAGAGTCCTGTGCCAGTATTGTAATACACACTGCGCTTGTTCTACATGCCTGTTTATCCTGTTTGCTGCACCCAGGGCATTGGATTTTTGTTCGCTTGGAGTGCAATTTCTCTTTGTTATTTTTATATATGTATATATATATATGTATGTGTATAGATATGTATACACCTCTAAGCATTTTAGTAAGAGTGTTGAACATGTTAGCAGTGTTGCATATCGTTGGTTAATACATTTCATCCTACACCAAGTCTCCAAGTTAAATGGCTCCCTTTAGTTTCAATGAAAATGGCAGATCTCATACTCGTAAGCCACAGGGGCCATACAGACATCGTACTGTGCACAATGACTTATCTGGGTCGCTAACGTCTCAAGCTTGAGAGCGTCGATAGTAGAGCGAGATCCCACAGTACCTGTCACACCGCTAATGCTTTCTCCCCAGCGAATCCATATGACCATGAGTTATAGGCATAGGGTCAGTTTCCAAAACGATAGTTGTGCTGATCTCAGGCTTTGTCTCCTTTAATGTTGAAGTATACTTTTGTACAGTGAGATCGGGTGGCTGATTTGCCATTTGCCCTTTCAGCATGTAGGTCCCATTCTTTGAGGGCTGAGGAGCTGCTGAACGAAAAGGCAAGGTCTTTTCTCAAACTATCTGGAGCGTTGGGGTACGATCAGTAGCTACATAGGTAGCGCACAGAGGGTCAAAAACAGCCGCTATTTCTGCGGTTTGGGTCTGAAAAGCTTCCTTGATGTCAACGCACAGATTACTAAGTATTAGCTCAATCCTAGTCTCCATGTTCAAATTTGGAAGGATCATAGTCTATTAGGCTCCAGGTCTGTGTCCGAGGAATAGGATATGAAATGGAAATGTTTTGCAGCAGTATGAGTGGAATTAGTACCTCCAAGTTAGAAGCTCTCCTTAACTCCACGATCCTTATAGATTTTTTTAGCCCTTTATCACTAGGAAATATCCTTTGTGGTTGATTTCGCTTTTACAGTGAAGCTTCCTTGTCAGTTATAAGATGGCTGCTCTCAGAGATCTCAGTGAAGTGTGCCACACTATTAGGCAGAATTACTTTACTTGCCGCTGTCTCATAGCCTTTAGACTTTTAGTATAAAATCTTTGAGCTCATAGACGTCCTGTGACTAAATTAGTCTGGGCTGAACGGCCAAATATACGGTTATTTGTAATATATAGCCGGAGCTATGTCAGTGTGCAACCGTTCAGTTCCAGAGCTTGCTCCGCCCCCCAGATTATGACATTTTAAACAAGTTTCCCATTTAATTCTGTCATCAATTTTGCTTAGTTCTCTTGGTATTTTTTAGTAGAGAGTAATCCTAGCGTGCACATGTCTTAAAGGGACAGTCTACACCAGAATTTTTGTTTTAAAAGACAGATAATCCCTTTATTACCCATTCCCTAGTTTTGCATAACCAACACTGTTATATTAATACACTTTTTACCTCTGTTATCTAAGCCTCAACAAACTGCCCCCTTATTTCAGTTCTTTTGACAGACTTGCATTTCAGCAGTGCTGACTCCTAGGTACTTTAGAATACAGTACTAAGAATTCGGGGGTAACAGAGTTATATATTTGCAGGATTATTCTTATATATAAATATATATTTATGTACTACGTACATCAATTTATCGTAATATTATTAAAGACAATACCTGTAGTGGAGTCTTAATTTAAACAGAACCAGACAACTAGTATAACTAATTGTAAAAGGATACAATTAAGTATAAAGAAACAAGCTCCACAATTTTGAGTTAATCATAAACTCTGCATATAGTAAGGCAAATTATGTATAGTAATGTTCATTAAAAGTTCCATCACATTCATACATTTTATATTTTATTACTTGGACTAGGAACACACATGCATACAATAGCTTAAGCAAAGAAAGTTAAAAACACTTAAACCAGGTAAATTATAAATCTCACAGCTGCTGAGAAAATATATATATATCCTGTCGGACCCCTCATTTCAGCCAATCAGTGCTGACTCCTAGGTAATTTCATGTGCGTGAACACAGTGTTATCTATATGACACACATGAACGAACACCCTCTAGTGGTGAAAAACTCAAAGTGGTCTAGTGGTCAAAATACATTAATTTAAGAGGCGGCCTTCAAGGTCTAAGAAATTAGCATATGAACCTCCTAGTTTTAGCTTTCAACTAAGAATACCAAAAGAACAAAGCAAAATGGGTAATATAAGTAAATATGAAATGTGTTTAAAATTTTATGCCCTATCTGAATCATGAAAGTTTATTTCACTGCTGCTGTAGACACATGCACTCTCCTAAGCTTCTATCAGCATCATTAGCTTTACTCTTAGAAAAGGATATCAAGAGAACAAAGCAAATTTGATAATAGAAGTAAATTTTTAAAAGTTATTTAATGGGACAGTCTAAACCACAATTTTTATTGTTTAAAAATAAAGATAATCCCTTTATTACCCATTCCCCAGTTTTGCATAACCAACACAGTTATGTTAATACACGTTTTACCTCTGTGATTACCTTGCATCTAAGCCTCTGCAGACTGCCCCCTTATTTCAGTACTTTTGACACTTTCATTTTAGCCAGTCAGTGCTGACTCCTAGGTAACTCCACGGGCATGAGCATAATGTTATCTATATCGCACACATGAAATGTTAAAGTGCATTTAGATAAAAGGTGGCCCTCAGGGGCTAAGACAGCATATGGGCCTACCTAGGTTTAGCTTTTAACTAAGAATACTAAGAGCACAAAGCAAAATTGATGATAAAAGTAAATTGGAAAGTTGTTTAAAATTACATGCCCTATCTGGATCATGAAAGTTTATTTTTGACTAGACTGTCCCTTTAAAATCACATACGCTATCTGAATTATGAAAATTTAATTTTGACTTTACTGTCCTTTTAATTAGACACATAAAAGTACTTTTTAAATTTCGTTATTTTAAGGATTCCAAATCTGATCTTTGTGGACCTTATTAAAATAATTGTAATCAATTTTCTATAAACTTGTGCTTTTTTCCCTCCACATCAAAGTCACTAACCATTTGAAAGGTTAACATTTCCAATTGAGTAACACTAAGTGTATTCAAGGCTTTATAACTACTACCAATTAAAGAGAATTATGGTATACTGAACAAATTGAGGTTATCATAGAATTATCACAATGATTAAAGTTGGGTCGTTAAACGTCTAGCCGCAAACTCTTTAATAGTAAGAAATATAAGTGTGTGTGTGTGGGGGGATTACTATTTTAATATTATACTGCCATCTTGTGGTCTTATATAATTACTACAGAAGTCATATGTATTAGTGATTTGAATTTGTATCCTTCATGAGAATCTGAATGCAGAAGTAAGCAGCATCTCGTGCCCTGTAAATATTTTCTTAGCTGAATTGATTGTTGTAAAACATCTACACTCTATGATCTGGATTTAGATCTTTTACAGGAATCAATCTGGCTATGATTATAATGATCTTGCAACTGAATCAGTGTATTAGTTCATAGCTGCATATGTTTGTATATGTTTTTTAAAGATTTAATTTGTATAAGTTTTTACTCTTCTGAGCTATTTTTCTGCACAAACTAGTATCATTATGTAATTGGTGGAAATTGTGTTCATTTTGGTGATTCTTACGAAGGGTAGAGCAAAATTATGTTTCTGGATGCAGAATAATATGTTGCTGGTTAAAGGTATATAGAAAAAAAAAAAGTTTCTTGCAATCAAAAAGTTATAAGAAATAATTTTTCTTAATTACTATTAACGATTTTGCTCAAATTTTTTTTACAATTTTCAAGTAAACATTTTTTATTTTCCAAACCCCCCCCCGTGGGACTCATTATGCAAATCCTATCACTGGAGTCTACCTGGGTTCCAAGTATGGCACTTGTTCATGACAATACGCATGCGCAAACGGTGCTGTTGATGCCACCATTCAGCTACTGCACCCTAAGAGGTTCAGACCTGCTCTATTTATACCAGGAAGTGTCACTGACTTCTTGAACGCATAACCGTGAAATATCTCCATAGTAGTACAATAATTAGTAATCCATAAAATATTATTGTAATCTTAGTTAATATAAATAATTTAATTCCTGTGCACATCTGAAATACCTTCTAACAGTATTGTGCATGCGGTCAAGAGCGTGCATGGCTGATTTTATTATTCAGAATTTAGAACAATAATTGAATGCATATATTTATGTTGGAACAGCTCCTTTTCCTGGGCTGTATTTAGTGATGTCACACTTTAAATATAATGATTTATTTCTCTTGTTAAGTGTATCCAGTCCACGGATCATCCATTACTTATGGAATATATTCTCCTTCCCAACAGGAAGTTGCAAGAGTCCACCCACAGCAAAGCTGCTATATAGCTCCTCCCCTAACTGCCATATTCAGTCATTCTCTTGCAAGCCTCAACATAAATAGGAGGTCGTGAGAGTCTGTGGTGATTTATACTTAGTTTATTCTTCAATCAAAAGTTTGTTATTTTTAAATGGCACCGGAGTGTGCTGTTTTTCTCAGGCAGTATTTGGAAGAAGAATCTGCCTGCGTTTTTCTATGATCTTAGCAGACGTAACTGAGATCCATTTGCTGTTCTCACATTCTGAGGAGTGAGGTACTTCAGAGGGGGAATGGCGTGCAGGTTTTCATGCAGATAAGGTATGTGCAGTAAAATATTTTTCTAGGAATGGAATTGACTAAGAAAATACTGCTGATACCGAAGTAATGTAAGTAAAGCCTTAAATGCAGCGATAGCGACTGGTATCAGGCTTATTCATAGAGATACTCTTATTAAAATGTGTTTTAAAACGTTTGCTGGCATGTTTAATCGTTTTTTAACGTACATTGGTGATAACACTGTAATGTTGGTATAGCCTTAAATGCAGTAAAAGCGACTGGTATCAGGCTTATTAATAGTGATACATACTCTTGTAAAAATGTGTTTTAAAACGTTTGCTGGCATGTTTAATCGTTTTTAACATATGTTTGGTGATAAAACTTATTGGGGCCTAAGTTTTTTCCACATGGCTGGCTTAAATTTTGCATAGAAACAGTTAACTGAAGCTTCCCACTTTTGTAATATGAGTGGGAGGGGCCTAATTTAGCGCTTTTTTTGCGCAGTTAAAATTACAAAATGAATTATCCAGATTCCCTCAGCAGTCCCATGAATACTACAGGACATTTCTAAAGGGCTAAAAAGACTTCCAAAATCGTTTATAGGGAAGGTAATCCACAGCTCTGCTGTGGCAGTTTTGTTGTGTCTGTTTTTAAAAAACGTCTGTCGGTTTTTTGATCTGTTTTTTTGCATTAAGGGGTTAATCATCCATTTGCAAGTGGGTGCAATGCTCTGTTACCTTATTACATGTACTGTAAAAATTTCGTTTGTTTTACTGCCTTTTTTCACAGTTTTTCAAATTTTGACAAAATTTGTTTCTCTTAAAGGCACAGTAACGTTTTATATATTTGCTTGTTAACTTGATTTAAAGTGTTTTCCAAGCTTATTAGTCTCATTATTAGTCTGTTCTAACATGTCTGACATAGAGGAAGCTCTGTGTTCATTATGTTTTAAAGCCATGGTGGAACCCCATCTTAGAATGTGTACCAGATGTACTGATTTCATGTTAAACAATAAAGATAATTTTTTGTCTTTAAAAACATTATCACCAGAGGATTCTGTCGTGGGGGTAGTTATGCCGACTAACTCTCCCCACGTGTCAGACCTTTTGACTCCCGCCTTAGGGACTCACGCTCAAATGGCGCCAAGTACATCAAGGGCACCCATAGCGTTTATTTTACCAGGGGATTCTGTCGAGGGGAAAGTTATGCCGATTAACTCTCCCCACGTGTCAGACCCTTCGACTCCCGCTTCAGGGACTCCCGCTCAAATGGCGCCAAGTACATCAAGGGCGTCCATAGCGTTTATTTTACAAGACATGGCAAAGGTGGTGAATAATACTCTGGCAGCAGTATTAGTCAGACTACCTGAAATTAAAGGAAAGCAGATAGCTCTGGGGGTAGATACAGAGCATACAGACGCTTTAAGAACCATGTATGATACTACCTCACAATATGCTTAGTCTGTGGGTGATTTTTTTGACTCGGGGAAGATGATTTAACCTGATTCTGATATTTCTACATTTAAAATTTATGCTTGAGAACCTCCACTTGTTGCTCAGGGAGGCTTTGGCTGCTCTGAATGAATGTGTACAATCGCAGGGCCAGAGAAATTGTGTAGACTGGATAAATAATATGCAGTGCCGGTGTGTACTGATGTTTTTCCAATACCTAAAGAGGTTTACTAAAAAAAAAATTTTTTTAATAAGGAATGGGATAGACCAGGTGTGCCGTTCTCTTCCCCTCCTATTTTTTAGAAGAATGTTTTCTAATAGTTACCACCACACGGGACTTCTGGCAGACAGTTCCTAAGGTGGAGAGAAGAGTTTCTACTCTAGCTAAGCGTACCACTACCTCTGGCGAGGACAGTTGTGCTTTTTAGATCCAATGGATAAAAAATGTTTATTCAACAGGGTTTTATCCTGCAGCCCCTTGCATACATTGCTTCTGTCACTGCTGCTGCGGCGTTCTGGGTTGAGTCTCTTGATGAGGCTTTACAGTTAGCGACTCCATTGAATGAATATATTTGACAAGCTTATGCTAGCCAATTCCTTTGTTTTCTGATGCCTTTGTTCATTTGACTAGACTAACGGCTAAGAATTCTGTTTTTTACTATACTGGCGCGCAGAGCGCTATGGCTTATATCATGGTCAGCTGTCGTGACTTTAATAAATAAGCTTCTTAACTTCCCTTCAAGGGGCAGACCCTATTCGGGCCTGGTGTGAAGGAGATTATTGCTTATATCACTGGAGGAAAAGGTCATGCCCTTCATCAGGATAGGAATCAAGGGCCAAAAAAGGTCTAATTTTCGTGCCTTTTAAAACTTCAGGGCAGGTGTGGCATCCACTTCCTCTAAGGCAAAACAAGAGGGAATTTTTGCTCAGTCCAAGGCGGTCTGGAGACAATTGGACCTGGAACAAAGATAAGCAGGCCAAGGAGCCTGCTGCTGCCTCTAAGGCAGCATGAAGGAATGGCCCCTATCCGGTAACGGATCCTATAGGGGGCAGACTTTCATTCTTCGCCCGGGCGTGGGCAAGAGATGCCCAGGATCCCTAGGCATTGGAATTTATATCCCAGAGATATCTTCTGGATTTCAAAGATTCCCCCCCCAAAAAAAGGGGAGATTTCGCCTTTCACAATTATCTGCAAACCAGATAAAGAAGGAGGCATTCTTACATTGTGTACGAGATCCATCCAGTTCCAAGAGAGGAATAAGGACAGAGTTTTTACTCAAATCTGTTTGTGGTTCCCAAGGTGAGGGAACCTTCAGACTTATTTTGGATCTAAAGATCTTAAACAAATTCCTCAGAATTCCGTCATTTAAGATGGAAACTATTCGTACCATCTTAACTATGATCCAGGAGAGTCAATAGAGGACTACAATGGATTTGAAGGATGCTTATCCTCACATTGTGATGCATAAAGATCACCTTCGTTTTTCAGGTTTGCCTTTCTAGACAGGCATTACCAGTTTGTAGCTCTTTCCTTTGGGATATCTACAGCCCCAAGAATCTTTATGGAGGTTCTGGGGTCGCTTTGGCGGTCCTTAGGCCGCGGGGCATAGAAGTGGCCCCTTAGTTAGACGACATCCTGATACAGGCGTCAAACATCCAAATTGCCAAGTCTCATACGGACGTAGTACTGGCATTTCTGAGATCACATGGGTGGAAAGTGAACAAGGAAAGAGTTCTCTATCCCCAATCTCAAGGGTTTCCCTCCTAGGGACTCTGATAGATTCTGTAGAAATGAAAATTTACCTGACGGAGTCCAGGTTGTCAAAGTTTCTAAATTTCTGCCGTGTTTTTCATCCCATCCGCGCCCTTCGGTGGCTCAGTACATGAATGAAATCGGCTTAATAGGTAGCGGCAAGGGACATAGTACCGTTTGCACGTCTACATTTCAGACCGCTGCAACTATGCATGCTCAGTCAGAGGAACGGGGATTACACAGATTTGTCCCCTTGTTGAACCTGGACCAAGAGACCAGAGATTCTCTTCTCTGGTGACTATGTCGGGTCCATCTGTCCAAGGGTATGACCTTCCGCAGGTCAGATGGGACAATTGTTGCAATGGATGCCAGCCTTTTAGGTTGGGATGCAGTCTGGAACTCCCTGAAGGCTCAGGGATAGTGGACTTAGGAGACCCTCCTTCTAATAAATATTCTGGGAGTGATATTCCATGCTCTTCAGACTTGACCTCAGTTAGCAACTCTGAGGTACATCATACTCAGTCGGACAATATACACGACTGTGGCTTACATCAGCCATCAAGGGGGAACAGAAGTTCCCTAGTGATGTTAGAAGTCTTACAATAATTCACTGGACAGAGACTCACTCTTGTCTATCAGCTATCCATATCCCAGGTGTTGAGAACTGGGAGGTGGATTTTCTAAGTCGTCAGACTTTTCTTCCGGGGGAGTGGGATTTCCTTCGGAGGTCAAAACCAAGCAGGAGAGGGCTTTGGTGTTTTTGACAGCGCCTGCGTAGCCACGCAGGACCTGGTATGCAGATCTGGTGGACATGTCATCCTTTCCATCACGGTCTCTGCTTCTGAGACAGGTCCCTCTACCTCAGGGTCCTTTCAACCATCTAAATAGAATCAATCTGAGATGGACTGCCTGGAGACTGAACGCTTGATGTTATCAAAGCATGGCTTCTCCGAGTCGGTCATTGATACCTTAATACAGACATGAAAGCCTGTCTCTAGGAAAATTGAACATAGATATGGTGTAAATATCTGATTGTTATGAATCCAAGGGTTACTCATGGAGTAAAGCCTGGATTCCCAGGATATTATCTTTTCTCCAAGATGTTTTTGAGAAAAGGGTTGTCAGCTAATTCCTTAAAAGGGACAGATTTTTACTCTGTCTATTTTTTTGCACCAGCGTCTGGCAGGTATTCTAGACGTTCAGGCATTTGGTCAGGCTTTGGTTAGATCCAAGCCTGTGTTTAAAACTGTTGCTCCACCATGGAGCTTAAACCTGGTTCTTAAGGCTCTTCAAGAAGTTCCGTTTGAACCTTTTTTGTTCCATAGATATCAATCTTTATCTTGGCAAGTTCCTTTTGGGTAGCTATTTCCTCGACTCGTAAAGTCTCCAAGTTATCTGTGTTACAATGTGATTCTCCTTATCTGGTCCTTCGTACGGATAAGGTAGTCCTGCGTACCAACCTGGGTTTTTTCCTAAGGTGGTATCTAACAAGAACATCACTCAAGAGATAGTTGTTCCATGCTTGTATCCTAATCCTTCCTCAAAGAAGGAACGTCTATTACACAATATTGGACGTGGTTTGTGCTTTAAAGTTTTACTTACAAGCTACTACAGTTTTCATCAAACGTTCACCTTGTTTGTTGTCTATTCTGGACAGAGGAGAGGTCAAAAGACTTCAGCAGCCTCTCTGTCTTTTTGGTTAAAAAGCATATTTCATTTAGCTTATGAGACTGCTGGACAGCAGCCTCCTGAAGGGATTGCAGCTCATTCTACTAGAGCTGTGGTTTTCACTTGGGCCTTTTTTAAATGTGGCTTCTGTTGAACAGATTTACAAGACGGAGTCTTGGTCTGCGCTTCATACTTTTTCAAATTTAACAAATTTGATACCTTGCTTCTTCGGAGGCTATTTTTGGGAGAAAGGTTTTTTTTTTTACAGGCAGTGGTAACTTCCGCTTAAGTACCTGCCTTGTCCCTCCCATCATCCGTGTACTTTAGCTTTGGTATTGGTATTCCATAAGTAATGGATGATCCGTGGACTGGATACACTTAACTAGAGAAAACATAATTTATGCTTACCTGATAAATTTATTTCTCTTGTAGTGTATCCAGTCCACGGCCCGCCCTGTCACTTTAAGGCAGGTAATTTTTTCATTTGAACTACAGTCACCACTGCACCCTATGGTTTTTCCTTTCTCTGCATGTTTTCGGTCGAATGACTGAATATGGCATTTAGGGGAGGAGCTATATAGCAGCTTTGCTGTGGGTGGACTCTTGCAACTTCCTGTTGGGAAGGAGAATATATTCCATAAGTAATGGATGATCCGTGGACTGGATACACTACAAGAGAAATACATTTATCAGGTAAGCATAAATTATGTTTTTCAACCAAAAAGAAGCTTTGTTTTCAAAAACTAACAAAGTTTGTTTTATTGCGCGTCACTTTCTAAATTAAATTATATATTCTGTTTACAATAAAGTTTGCACTAATTTATATTCCTTTTAAGGTTTGCTCTTTAAAGGTCTGTAAATTACGTTATCCCGCAAATGTACACATAATAGAGCCAAAAAATTGTGGTTGGTCCTTTTTAAAGGGACATTGTAATCATTTTTTTTCTTTGTTTCATCTAAACAAAAAAGATTTATTTAATTATTTTTAATGCATGTTTCTATCCTGAATAAACCAAAATTTTATTGTGAGGTCTATGTGGGTGTCACACTCTCCCTAATGGAGCTGTTGGAGTAACACCTCTCAGCCAATGAGTATTAGTAGGAAGTACATAACAGATACTGCTGTATTACTTTCATTTGAAACAGCTTTTGCTTTTTCATATGCGTGATAGATTTTTTTTTTAGTACAATGTCCCTTTAATTTAGATCTACCATTATTTTTACAGATACTTAAGGAGTTGATAAAGACTGCCCCTACATCAAGAGGACCAGCCCTAACCAAATTCTTCACAAGGGGAGCAGACGGTTTAATAGAAACCATGAAGTAAATTCAAAGCAGTTCCTGACGGGAGAGAACACTAAAATAGACGTTGCTTTTAGTTTTGTTATTCGGATACACTTTTTAATAACTTTTTATGGGTTTTTTGTTGTTTGTTTTTTGTTGTAGAGTTCTGTTTCCCCATCATTCCTGTTAAGCAAAAATGCTGTGTTTTTATATGCAATTTGTGTGTTCTTACAAGACATTCTATTTATAAACTTGGAGCCGTGGGTTTGTTAGATGTTTATATATATATATGTATCTTATTCTGTGGGTACGTACGTGAACCTTCTTAGGATCTGCTCAAGCTAATTACAGTGTGTAATTTATAATAGAAAATGAAATGCTTTTTTGGAACACTAACAAAGATCTAAATCATGAAAGATCTTTATTCATTTTTAAAAAATGACTGTGCTGTGATTTGCTGCTCTGTGGTATAATTTTCCAGCAGATTTTTATCAAAGTAAGAAAATGGATTTAAATGATAAAATTATGTTATTCCATTAAACTTAAAGGGACAATGTGCTAAAAAAAGAGAGCTTAAATTAGACATATTTGTGTGTGTGTGTGTGTGTGTGTGTGTGTGTGTGTATATATATATATATATATATATATATATATATATATATATATATATATATATATTAAGCAAAACCGTTTTAATTTTCAATAGATACTAGCACAATTGGTTCTACTGTATTACTGTTCACTGGCTGAGTGGCACAGTTTCCTGAACAACCATTACATGCCAGGCATAAAAAAAGGTTATTGTAGTGAGCACAGGAAAACTAACACTTTTAGATGCACAAAAAGTGGGTGCAATGTCCCTTTAACATTCAGTAGGTCTTGCAGCCAAATGAGCTGACACACTAACTTTTAATATTCCTAACAAGCAGAATAAATTGCATATGTTTAAAGAACTGATAAATCTGTAGAGGTAAAAATTGGAGTAGTCTAATTTATTTTAACATAAAATATGGCAATAATATGCATTGACAATCCTACTTTCTTTAACAGTTTCTGAGGAAACATACAACTCAATTCTGAGTTTAATAAAATGTTTCTTTGTTTTGTACTGATCTTTCATAATTGGGCTGCATAGTACTCAGGGCTCTAAAGATACAGAAATGTGGTATGAATGACATGTTCTTGGAACACTATTAATTACAGCACCATGTAAGATATACAATTGATGATCTAGTAGATATTTTATTACTGTGAAAAGTAGTGTATCTTTGGCCCTTTAAATGGGCTGCGAAAAATTGAGTTCTGTATAAAATTGTTGTGCTTTGCGGTTCCATGACATAAGCTGTAAACTCTTCTACACTGGTGTTTTAGGATTTGCCCTTATGGCTAAACCATGTCTTTGCTGTTAATGGCAAAGAGAAATGTTATATTTGTAAATGAAGACTTGAAAAAAAAACCACCCTGTGTTATGGAGAGCAAAAAAGAATATAAAGTGTAAATGGGGAATATCTTGTATCTTATGTTTTATCTTTTCATTTTGTAGTTTCTTTAGAAAAAAAAAATGTTTGTGCGACTTTCCTTCAATATGTGAGGAAGCAATAATCTTCCAAAGATGTGATTTGTTCTTGCTTGGAGCAGGTGTTTGTATTAAGAAAATATTTTATTACAGAGCCATATTTTGTGTGCGTATTCTAGGGTGCAATTAACCAATTACATTGTCTGCAATAAGCAATTTTGTAGAACCAAAAGATAGCAATATGGGAAGTTATGAATAAATTCTGCTTTTATTTTGTACATGAGAATCTAATAATTGCTGACGAGTTTTAAGGATGCATTGTGCTGTGATTTTAAGAGTTGTAATTCTATAACTAATTTTTAAAACCTTTTTGTTTTATGAAAGTGTGCCAACCTTAATGAGGTTAACGAGATTTAAAAAAAAATTATAATTCTTTTGTATTTGGTCTACAATAAAATACAGAAGAGTAAGTGGTTTGTGTCATTTTTTTTCATTCAATTTACATTCCAAATTGTTTTTTTTAGTTATTTTGTGTTGTATTGCTCAGCTGTTTTAAATAGTGTATTTCTAAATAAGTAACTACACACAGCTTTCAAAAGGTTTAAATGATAAAACTACCAAATAGTCTATCTTGCATTTAAATTCACTCTTTCCATCTTAATGGGAGGAGAGTCCACTGCTTCATTCATAACTTGTGGGAATTAAGAACCCGGCCACCAGGAGGAGGCAAAGACACACCAGCCAAAGGCTCAAACACCTCCTCCACTCCCCTCATCCCCTAGTCATTCTTTGCCTTTCGTCACAGGAGGTTGGCAGAGAAGTGTCGGAAAATTCGGAGTAGTCTCTTATGGAGGGTAGTACCCTTCGAAATGGGACTGGAGTTTTAAGTAGTCCTGTCAGCACCTCATTGAGAGCGTGGATAAATGTTAAGGGAGAGTCTTTCTGCGAAACCATCATGACTCATATTAACAGCTCCATAAGCAATCGGCGTTGACAAGTTTCGCAGCCTGCTTTTCTGCTCTCAAGTCCATGCCAGGAGCGATGCTACTACCCTGTCACACTTGAAAGACCGTGTTCCTGTTCCACGGCATAGATTCTGGTAAGATCATTTCATTTATACACATATGATAACATAAGAAGACAGGGTTTCAGTGTGTCTCCTTTTTATCTGTAGCTTTAACTCTAAAAGAAAAAAGCGCAAAAAAGACTCAAGTGTAATAATAAACAACACCCAGTAGTGCACATTAAAGATTGCACTTACAATGTTTTATAAAATGAATGCAGTAAAAACGAAGTAAACTTCATCCAGTAAACACAATGTGAAACATTCCCTTTCTCTTGCAAGGTGTATACAGTCCACAGATTCATCCTTTACTTGTGGGATATTCTCATTCCCTACAGGAAGTGGCAAAGAGAGCACACAGCAGAGCTGTCCATATAGCTCCCCCTCTAGCTCCACCCCCCAGTCATTCTCTTTGCCGGCTCTAAGCACTAGGGTCTCTCTACGGGAGGGTAAAGTGAATGTGGTGTTAGAATTGTAGTTTCTTTCATGTAATTAACAAGAGTCCATGAGCTAGTGACGTATGGGATATACATTCCTACCAGGAGGGGCAAAGTTTCCCAAACCTTAAAATGCCTATAAATACACCCCTCACCACACCCACAAATCAGTTTTACAAACTTTGCCTCCAAGGGAGGTGGTGAAGTAAGTTTGTGCTAGATTCTACGTTGATATGCGCTCCGCAGCAAGTTGGAGCCCGGTTTTCCTCTCAGCGTGCAGTGAATGTCAGAGGGATGTGAGGAGAGTATTGCCTATTGAATGCAGTGATCTCCTTCTACGGGGTCTATTTCATAAGGTTCTCTGTTATCGGTCGTAGAGATTCATCTCTTACCTCCCTTTTCAGATCGACGATATACTCTTATATTTACCATTTCCTCTACTGATTCTCGTTTCAGTACTGGTTTGGCTTTCTACAAACATGTAGATGAGTGTCCTGGGGTAAGTAAGTCTTATTTTCTGTGACACTCTAAGCTATGGTTGGGCACTTTATTTATAAAGTTCTAAATATATGTATTCAAACATTTATTTGCCTTGACTCAGAATGTTCAACTTTCCTTATTTCCAGACAGTCAGTTTCATATTTGGGATTATGCTTTAATTATCATATTTTTTCTTACCTCAAAAATTTGACTTTTTCCCTGTGGGCTGTTAGGCTCGCGGGGGCTGAAAATGCTTCATTTTATTGCGTCATTTTTGGCGCGGACTTTTTTGGCGCAAAAATTCATTTCCGTTTCCGGCGTCATACGTGTCGCCGGAAGTTGCGTCATTTTTTGACGTTATTTTGCGCCAAAAATGTCGGCGTTCGGATGTTGCGTCATTTTTGGCGCAAAAAGCATTTAGGCGCCAAATAATGTGGGCGTCTTTTTTGGCGCCAAAAAATATGGGCGTCGCTTTTGTCTCCACATTATTTCAGTCTCATTTTTCATTTGCTTCTGGTTGCTAGAAGCTTGATGTTTGGCATTTTTTTCCCATTCCTGAAACTGTCTTATAAGGAATTTGATCTATTTTGCTTTATATGTTGTTTTTTCTCTTACATATTGCAAGATGTCTCACGTTGCATCTGAGCCAGAAGATACTACAGGAAAACCTCTGCCTGCTGGATCTACCAAAGCTAAGTGTATCTGCTGTAAACTTTTGGTAGCTATTCCTCCAGCTGTTGTTTGTATTAAATGTCATGACAAACTTGTTAATGCAGATATTATTTCCTTTAGTGATGTACCATTGCCTGTTGCAGTTCCCTCAACATCTAAGGTGCAGAATGTTCCTGATAACATAAGAGATTTTGTTTCTGAATCCATAAAGAAGGCTTTGTCTGTTATTTCTCCTTCTAGTAAACGTAAAAAGTCTTTTAAATCTTCTCTTTCTACAGATGAATTTTTAAATGAACACCATCATTCTGATTCTTTGGACTCTTCTGGTTCAGAGGATTCTGTCTCAGAGATTGATGCTGATAAATCTTCATATTTATTTAAGATGGAATTTATTCGCTCTTTACTTAAAGAAGTACTAATTGCTTTAGAAATAGAGGATTCTAGTCCTCTTGATACTAATTCTATACGTTTAGATAAGGTTTTTAAAGCTCCTGCGGTTATTCCAGAAGTCTTTCCTGTTCCTAATGCTATTTCTGCAGTAATTGCTAAGGAATGGGATAGATTGGGTAATTCATTTACTCCTTCTAAACGTTTTAAGCAATTATATCCTGTTCCGCCTGACAGGTTAGAATTTTGGGACAAAATCCCTAAAGTTGATGGGGCTATTTCTACCCTTGCTAAACGTACTACCATTCCTACATCAGATGGTACCTCGTTTAAGGATCCTTTAGATAGAAAAATTGAATCTTTTCTAAGAAAAGCTTATCTATGTTCAGGTAATCTTCTTAGACCTGCTATATCATTGGCTGATGTTGCTGCAGCTTCAACTTTTTGGTTGGAAACTCTAGCGCAACAAGTAACAAATCGTGATTCTCATGATATTATTATTCTTCTCCAGCATGCTAATAATTTCATCTGTGATGCCATTTTTGATATTATTAGAGTTGATGTTAGATTTATGTCTCTGGCTATCTTAGCCAGAAGAGCTTTATGGCTTAAGACTTGGAATGCTGATATGGCTTCTAAATCAACTCTACTTTCCATTTCTTTCCAGGGAAACAAATTATTTGGTTCTCAGTTGGATTCTATTATTTCAACTGTTACTGGTGGGAAAGGAACTTTTTTACCACAGGATAAAAAGTCTAAAGGTAAAAACAGGGCTAACAATCGTTTTCGATCCTTTCGTTTCAACAAAGAACAAAAGCCTGATCCTTCGTCCTCAGGAGCAGTTTCAGTTTGGAAACCATCTCCAGTCTGGAATAAATCCAAGCCTGCTAGAAAGGCAAAGCCTGCTTCTAAGTTCACATGAAGGTACGGCCCTCATTCCAGTTCCGCTGGTAGGGGGCAGGTTACGTTTTTTCAAAGAAATTTGGATCAATTCTGTTCACAATCTTTGGATTCAGAACATTGTTTCAGAAGGGTACAGAATTGGTTTCAAGATGAGACCTCCTGCAAAGAGATTTTTTCTTTCCCATGTCCCAGTAAATCCAGTGAAAGCTCAAGCATTTCTGAATTGTGTTTCAGATCTAGAGTTGGCTGGAGTAATTATGCCAGTTCCAGTTCCGGAACAGGGGATGGGGTTTTATTCAAATCTCTTCATTGTACCAAAGAAGGAGAATTCCTTCAGACCAGTTCTGGATCTAAAATTATTGAATCGCTATGTAAGGATACCAACGTTCAAGATGGTAACTGTAAGGACTATATTGCCTTTTGTTCAGCAAGGGAATTATATGTCCACAATAGATTTACAGGATGCATATCTGTATATTCCGATTCATCCAGATCATTATCAGTTCCTGAGATTCTCTTTTCTAGACAAGCATTACCAATTTGTGGCTCTACCGTTTGGCCTTGCTACAGCTCCAAGAATTTTCACAAAGATTCTCGGTGCCCTTCTGTCTGTAATCAGAGAACAGGGTATTGTGGTATTTCCTTATTTGGACGATATCTTGGTACTTGCTCCGTCTTTACATTTAGCAGAGTCTCATACGAATCGACTTGTGTTGTTTCTTCAAGATCATGGTTGGAGGATCAATTTACTAAAAAGTTCTTTGATTCCTCAAACAAGGGTAACCTTTCTGGGTTTCCAGATAGATTCAGTGTCCATGACTCTGTCTTTAACAGACAAGAGACGTCTAAAATTGATTACAGCTTGTCGAAACCTTCAGTCACAATCATTCCCTTCGGTAGCCTTATGCATGGAAATTCTAGGTCTTATGACTGCTGCATCGGACGCGATCCCCTTTGCTCGTTTTCACATGCGACCTCTTCAGCTCTGTATGCTGAACCAATGGTGCAGGGATTACACGAAGATATCTCAATTAATATCTTTAAAACCGATTGTTCGACACTCTCTAACGTGGTGGACAGATCACCATCGTTTAATTCAGGGGGCTTCTTTTGTTCTTCCGACCTGGACTGTAATTTCAACAGATGCAAGTCTCACAGGTTGGGGAGCTGTGTGGGGATCTCTGACGGCACAAGGAGTTTGGGAATCTCAGGAGGTGAGATTACCGATCAATATTTTGGAACTCCGTGCAATTTTCAGAGCTCTTCAGTTTTGGCCTCTTCTGAAGAGAGAATCGTTCATTTGTTTTCAGACAGACAATGTCACAACTGTGGCATACATCAATCATCAAGGAGGGACTCACAGTCCTCTGGCTATGAAAGAAGTATCTCGAATTTTGGTTTGGGCGGAATCCAGCTCCTGTCTAATCTCTGCGGTTCATATCCCAGGTGTAGACAATTGGGAAGCGGATTATCTCAGTCGCCAAACGTTGCATCCGGGCGAATGGTCTCTTCACCCAGAGGTATTTCTTCAGATTGTTCAATTGTGGGGGCTCCCAGAGATAGATCTGATGGCCTCTCATCTAAACAAGAAACTTCCCAGGTATCTGTCCAGATCCCGGGATCCTCAGGCGGAGGCAGTGGATGCATTATCACTTCCTTGGAAGTATCATCCTGCCTATATCTTTCCGCCTCTAGTTCTTCTTCCAAGAGTAATCTCCAAGATTCTGAGGGAATGCTCGTTTGTTCTGCTAATAGCTCCGGCATGGCCTCACAGGTTTTGGTATGCGGATCTTGTCCGGATGGCATCTTGCCAGCCATGGACTCTTCCGTTAAGACCAGACCTTCTGTCACAAGGTCCTTTTTTCCATCCGGATCTGAAATCCTTAAATTTAAAGGTATGGAGATTGAACGCTTGTTTCTTGGTCATAGAGGTTTCTCTGACTCCGTGATTAATACTATGTTACAGGCTCGTAAATCTGTATCTCGAGAGATATATTATAGAGTCTGGAAGACTTATATTTCTTGGTGTCTTTCTCATCTTTTTTCTTGGCATTCTTTTAGAATACCGAGAATTTTACAATTTCTTCAGGATGGTTTGGATAAGGGTTTGTCCGCAAGTTCTTTGAAAGGACAAATCTCTGCTCTTTCTGTTCTTTTTCACAGAAAGATTGCTATTCTTCCTGATTTTCATTGTTTTGTACAAGCTTTGGTTCGTATAAAACCTGTCATTAAGTCAATTTCTCCTCCTTGGAGTTTGAATTTGGTTCTGGGAGCTCTTCAAGCTCCTCCGTTTGAACCTATGCATTCATTGGACATTAAATTACTTTCTTGGAAAGTTTTGTTCCTTTTGGCTATCTCTTCTGCTAGAAGAGTTTCTGAATTATCTGCTCTTTCATGTGAGTCTCCTTTTCTGATTTTTCATCAGGATAAGGCGGTGTTGCGAACTTCTTTTGAATTTTTACCTAAAGTTGTGAATTCCTACAACATTAGTAGAGAAATTGTGGTTCCTTCATTATGTCCTAATCCTAAGAATTCTAAGGAGAAATCATTGCATTCTTTGGATGTTGTTAGAGCTTTGAAATATTATGTTGAAGCTACGAAATCTTTCCGTAAGACTTCTAGTCTATTTGTTATCTTTTCCGGTTCTAGGAAAGGCCAGAAAGCTTCTGCCATTTCTTTGGCATCTTGGTTGAAATCTTTAATTCATCTTGCCTATGTTGAGTCGGGTAAAACTCCGCCTCAAAGAATTACAGCTCATTCTACTAGGTCAGTATCTACTTCCTGGGCGTTTAGGAATGAAGCTTCGGTTGACCAGATCTGCAAAGCAGCAACTTGGTCTTCTTTGCATACTTTTACTAAATTCTACCATTTTGATGTATTTTCTTCTTCTGAAGCAGTTTTTGGTAGAAAAGTTCTTCAGGCAGCGGTTTCAGTTTGAATCTTCTGCTTATGTTTTTTGTTAAACTTTATTTTGGGTGTGGATTATTTTCAGCAGGAATTGGCTGTCTTTATTTTATCCCTCCCTCTCTAGTGACTCTTGTGTGGAAAGATCCACATCTTGGGTAGTCATTATCCCATACGTCACTAGCTCATGGACTCTTGTTAATTACATGAAAGAAAACATAATTTATGTAAGAACTTACCTGATAAATTCATTTCTTTCATATTAACAAGAGTCCATGAGGCCCGCCCTTTTTTGTGGTGGTTATGATTTTTTTGTATAAAGCACAATTATTCCAATTCCTTATTTTATATGCTTCGCACTTTTTCTTATCACCCCACTTCTTGGCTATTCGTTAAACTGATTTGTGGGTGTGGTGAGGGGTGTATTTATAGGCATTTTAAGGTTTGGGAAACTTTGCCCCTCCTGGTAGGAATGTATATCCCATACGTCACTAGCTCATGGACTCTTGTTAATATGAAAGAAATGAATTTATCAGGTAAGTTCTTACATAAATTATGTTTTTATTATCTTCAATCAAAAGTTTGTTATTTTAAATGGTACCGGTTTGTACTATTTACTCTCTAGCATAAAAGTGATGAAGATTTCTGCTGAGAGGAAAATGACTTTAGCATGTTGTAACTAAAATCCACTGCTGTTCCCACACAGGACTGAGGAGTACCAGAAAACTTCAGTTGGGGGGAACCGTTTGCAGGGTGATCTGCAATAAGGTATGTTCAGTCATTTATTTCTAGACAAGACTGAGATAATGCTAGAAGAGACTGACAATATCCCCATGAGGGGAAGGTAAGCTATGTTCACAGACTTAGTAAGGAATTGAATGCTTACATAATAGGGCTAATATACTGGTTGACACTTATGCAGGGCAATCGATTGTTTGGCTAAGACAAAATTGTTTTGCAGGATACTTTGAAAGCCCTTTTGGTTTTTTTCTGGGGTTATTACCCACATGGCTGCTTTTTATTCACTTAGGAGGGATTTAGTAGGCCTCACAGCTCTGGAGTAGAGTGGGAGGGGCCTAATTTCGCGCCTGAGATGCGCAATTGGAATTGCAGAGAAGTTCATGCTGCTTCACATGGAGGGTCCTGCTGCTGTTTGAGGGCCTTAAAGAAGCTATATTTCCCCAAATCTGATCCCTAAGGGTAGGTAGGGCCACAGCAAGGCTGTGGCAAGGTGCTGTAGTAATTTTAACCGGGTGTGGGCTTTAGGTTGCTCCGGTTTGGGCATTAAGGGGTTAATCGTTATGCAACTTGTGGTGCAATCTTATTAAGGCTTTAGGTACATACTGTGAAAATTTCAAGAGGATTGTTGCATTTTTCACTGTTTTGTAAAATTGTGTGCTCTTTTTATCCCTTAAAGGCACAGTAACGTTTTTTCAAATTGTGTTTTTTATTTGATTAAAGTGATTTCCAAGCCTGTTTGTGTATACTACTAGTCTGTTAAACATGTCTAACACTAAGGAAAATCCTTGTTCAATGTGTTTAGAAGCCATGGTGGAACCCCCTCTCAGAATGTGTCCCACTTGTACTGATATGTCTATACACTTTAAAGATCATATGTGGCCCAAGATGATTCTCAGACTGAAGTTAACGAGGGTAGCCCGTCTGCCTCTCCCCAAGTGTCACAACCAGTTACGCCCGCGCAAGCGATGCCTAGTACCTCTAGTGCGTCTAACCCTTTTACATTACAAGACTTAGCGGCAGTCATGGATAATTCTCTTACAGCCTGTTTATCTAAACTGCCCGTGTTACCTGCAAAGCATGATAGATCCGTTTTAAGAACAGATTATGAGCATTCTCACGCTTTGGTAGCCGTATCCGATATACCCTCACAACGCTCTGAAGTGGGAGCGAGGGATTTGATGTCTGAGGGAGAAGTCTCTGATTCAGGAAGGGTTCCTCCCCAGACAGATTCAGATACTTTGGCTTTTAAATTTAAACTAGAACACCTCCGTGTTTTACTTAGGGAGGTATTAGCTACTCTGGATGACTGTGACCCTTTGGTGATCCCAGAGAAATTGTGTAAAATGGACAAGTACCTAGAGGTCCCTGTTTACACGGATGCGTTTCCGGTCCCTAAGAGGATTGCGGATATCGTTACTAGGGAGTGGGATAGACCAGGTGTTCCCTTTGTTCCCCCTCCTGTTTTTAAGAAAATGTTCCCCATATCTGACACCACGTGGGACTCGTGGCAGACGGTCCCTAAGGTGGAGGGGGCTGTTTCTTCATTTGCTAAACGCACAACCATACCAATTGAAGACAGTTGTGCTTTCAAAGACCTTATGGATAAGAAGTTAGAGGGTTTACTTAAGAAATTTTTTGTTCAACAAGGTTTTCTTCTCCAGCCTATTGCCTGCATTATTCCTTTAACTACGGCAGCCGCTTTCTGGTTTGAGGCGCTGAAAGACTCACTTCAGACGGAGACCTCATATGAGGAAATTATGGATAGAATTAAGGCTCTTAAGCTAGCTAATTCTTTTATCACTGACGTCGCTTTCCAAATAGCTAAGTTAGCGGCAAAAAATTCAGGTTTCGCCATTTTGGGGCGCTATGGCTAAAGTCCTGGTCGGCCGATGTGTCGTCTAAATCCAAGCTTTTGAACATCCCTTTCAAAGGAAAGACCCTCTTTGGGCCTGAATTGAAAGAGATTATTTCAGAAATCACCGGGGAAAAAGGCCATGCTCTCCCTCAGGACAAGTCCTTTAAGACAAAGAACAAAGCTCATTTTCGTTCCTTTCGTAATTTCAGGAACGTCCCCGCTTCATCCTCTCATGCTGCAAAGTAAGAGGGTAACGCTTCACAGCCCAAGGCAACTTGGAAACCTTACCAGGGCTGGAATAAGGGGAAACAGGCCAAAAAGCCTGCAGCTGCTACCAATACAGCATGAAGGGGTAGCCCCCGATCCGGGATCTGATCTAGTAGAGGGCAGACTCTCTTCGCTCAGGCCTGGGCAAGAGATGTACACGATCCTTGGGCGTTAGATATTGTATCCCAGGGATATCTTCTAGAATTCAAGGGTTCTCCTCCAAGGGGGAGGTTCCATATTTCTCGTCTGGCTACAGATCAGACAAAGAAAGAGGCGTTTTTACGCTGTGTAGAAGATCTACATACAATGGGAGTGATCCACCCAGTTCCAATCGTGGAACAAGGGCTGGGTTTTTACTCAAACCTGTTTGTGGTTCCCAAAAAAGAGGGAACTTTCAGACCCATCCTGGATCTAAAAATTCGAAACAGATTCCCATCATTCAAAATGGAGACCATTCGGACAATCTTGATCCAGGAAGGTCAATATATGACTACCGTGGATCTAAAGGATGCATACCTACACATTCCTATCCACAAAGATCATCACCAGTTTCTCAGGTTCGCCTTTCTGGACAAGCATTACCAGTTTGTGGCTCTTCCTTTTGGCTTAGCCACTGCTCCCAGAATTTTCACAAAGGTGCTAGGGTCCCTTCTGGCGGTTCTAAGACTGCGTGGCATAGCAGTGGCGCCTTACCTAGACGACATTTTACTTCAGGCGCCGTCTTTCCAAAGAGCCAAGTCTCACACGGAGATTGTACTGGCCTTTCTGAGTTCTCACGGGTGGAAGGTGAACATCAAAAAGAGTTCTCTTTCCCCTCTTACAAGGGTTCCCTTCCTAGGGACTCTAATAGACTCGGTAGAAATGAAAATATTTCTGACGACGGTCAGAAAATTAAAACTTTTAACTACTTGCCGAGTTCTTCCCCGGCCATCTGTGGCTCAGTGCATGGAGACAATCGGATTAATGGTAGCGGCAATGGACATAGTCCCTTTTGCTCGGATACACCTCAGACCACTGCAACTATGCATGCTCAAACAGTGGAATGGGGATTATGCAGATTTGTCTCCTCAAATTCAGTTGGACCAGGAGACCAGAGATTCTCTTCTCTGGTGGTTGTCTTACGACCACCTGTTTCAGGGAATATGTTTCCGCAGGCCAGAGTGGGTCATTGTAACGACCGACGCCAGTCTCTTATGCTGGGGTGCGGTCTGGGACTCCCTGAAAGCTCAGGGCTTATGGTCTCGGGAAGAAACACTTCTCCCGATAAACATTCTGGAACTGAGGGCGATATTCAACGCTCTTCAGGCATGGCCTCAACTAGCTGCGGCCAAATTCATCAGATTTCAGTCAGACAACATCACAACTGTATCTTACGTCAATCATCAGGGGGGAACAAAGAGTTCCCTAGCAATGACAGAAGTAACCAAAATAATCAGGTGGGAGGAGGATCACTCCTGCCATCTCTCAGCAATTCACATCCCAGGAGTAGACAACTGGGAGGCGGATTTTCTAAGTCGTCAGACTTTTCATCCGGGGGAGTGGGAACTCCACCCGGAGGTATTTGCCCAGCTGACTCAGCTATGGGGCATTCCGGAATTGGATCTGATGGCGTCCCGTCAGAACGCCAAACTTCCTCTCTACGGGTCCAGGTCCCGGGACCCCAAGGCGGTATTGATAGATGCTCTAGCAGCGCCTTGGTCCTTCAATCTGGCTTATGTTTTTCCACCGTTTCCTCTCCTCCCGCGTCTGGTCGCCAGAATCAAGCAGGAGAAGGCTTCGGTGATTTTAATAGCGCCTGCATGGCCACGCAGGACTTGGTATGGAGACCTAGTGGACATGTCATCTGTCCCACCATGGACACTGCCAATGAGGCAGGATCTTCTAATACAGGGTCCGTTCAAGCATCCAAACCTAGTTTCTCTACGTCTGACTGCTTGGAGATTGAACGCTTAGTTCTATCAAAGCGTGGTTTCTCTGAGTCAGTTATAGATACTCTGATTCAGGCTAGAAAGCCTGTTACCAGGAAAATTTACCACAAGATATGGCGGAAATAGCTTTGTTGGTGCGAATCCAAGGGTTACTCATGGAGTAAGATTAGGATTCCCAGGATATTGTCCTTTCTCCAAGATGGATTGGAGAAAGGATTGTCAGCTAGTTCCTTAAAAGGACAAACATCTGCTTTGTCTATCCTGTTACACAAGCGTCTGGCAGAGGTACCAGACGTTCAAGTGTTTGCTCAGGCTTTAGTCAGAATCAAGCCTGTCTATAAACCTGTGGCTCCACCATGGAGTTTGAATCTAGTTCTTTCAGTTCTTCAAGGGGTTCCGTTTGAACCTTTACATTCCATAGACATTAAGTTGTTATCTTGGAAAGTTTTGTTTTTGGTAGCTATCTCTTCTGCTCCTAGAGTTTCAGAATTATCTGCCTTACAGTGTGATACACCTTACCTGGTGTTCCACGCAGATAAGGTAGTTTTGCTTGCCAAGCCTGGTTTTCTTCCTAAAGTTGTTTCTAACAAGAATATTAACCAGGAAATAGTTGTTCCTTCTCTGTGTCCTAATCCATCTTCGATGAAGGAACGTCTTTTACACAATCTTGATGTAGTTCGTGCTTTAAAGTTTTATTTACAAGCAACTAAGGATTTCAGACAAACATCTTCCTTGTTTGTTATCTATTCTGGTAAGAGGAGAGGTCAGAAAGCGACTGCTACCTCTCTTTCCTTTTGGCTGAAAAGCATCATCCGTTTGGCCTATGAGACTGCTGGCCAGCAGCCTCCTGAAAGAATTACTGCTCATTCTACCAGAGCAGTGGCTTCCACATGGGCTTTCAAAAATGAGGCTTCTGTTGAACAGATTTGTAAGGCAGCGACTTGGTCTTCACTGCATGCTTTTGCCAAATTTTACAAATTTGATACTTTTGCTTCTTCGGAGGCTATTTTTGGGAGAAAGGTTTTGAAAGCAGTGGTGACTTCCGTTTAAGGTACCTGTCTTGTTCCCTCCCTTCATCCATGTCCTAAAGCTTTGGTATTGGTATCCCACAAGTAAAGGATGAATCCGTGGACTGGATACACCTTGCAAGAGAAAACAGAATTTAAGCTTACCTGATAAATTACTTTCTCTTGCGGTGTATCCAGTCCACGGCCCGCCATGGCATTTAAGTCAGGTTAAAATTTTTTGTTTAAACTACAGTCACCACTGCCCCCTATGGTTTCTCCTTTTTCTTCCTAACCTTTGGTCGAATGACTGGGGGGTGGAGCTAGAGGGGGAGCTATATGGACAGCTCTGCTATGTGCTCTCTTTGCCACTTCCTGTAGGGAATGAGAATATCCCACAAGTAAGGATGAATCCGTGGACTGGATACACCGCAAGAGACAGTAATTTATCAGGTAAGCATAAATTCTGTTTTTCGGGTGCTCTATACTCGGCAGTGAAGTCTTTATCCGGTCCCGGCTCCTCTATGCGATTATAATGTCAATGTTCCTTCCTGATAACCAACGGAACTATCGCAGTTGAAAACTCCGCCTCCAGAGCTACGGGTACTCGGGACGTCTAAAAGCAGGCCTTGATTATCCTCTACGCGTTTCGTCTGCTATCGTGCAGACTTTTTCAAGAGGGTGAAAAACATTCAGATGATTAGATGGGATATCCGTCCTATTTAAAAACCTTCACCGGCTTTCCTATTGGATAAAGTCCAATGTCCTTTATAAAGATAGTATATGACAGGGTAGGTTACCCCACAACAAATTCATACATAGACATATTTGGGCAAATCCTAACGTCATGGGGATTAAAAAATTAATCTAAAAGTAGAATCACAAACTAGGCAGATTTCATAAATTCAATTACATATTAAAAAATACCGTATTGGAAAAAAGCTCCAAAATTCCTTATTCATTATACCCTAAAACATAACACACAATCGTTAAATAGAGAAAAAAAATAAATAATATATTATATGGAAATTAATTTAAAAGTATATGCACAAACTATGCACATTTCATAAATTAAATAACATATTAAAAAATACATACGCTGTATTGGAAAAGGGTTCTAACATTAATTATACCCTAAAACATTACACACAATTATTAAATAGAGAACAAAAATACACTATATGATATACAATACATTGTATATTAAGACCTCTAGGAAACGTTAAAAACATTAAAAAGAGAATGAAGAGAGAATAAAAAAGGAACAATTCCTATAAATTTCATAAAATCACTATAAAATGTGTATGTATATATAAATAGAGGGAAAAACCAGAAATATTGGGGAAAAATGTATTCATTCATTGTGACAAGGCAACTCACACTATTCATATGTGCACTGGCATCCACAACCCAAAAATATGTGTAGAAAAGATATAAATAACCCTAGATGTGTGTTCTATATGTGAACTTTTGCATAAAAGCTGCTATATCTATGTCTATATTTAGACCTTTGGGATGTAGACTTTTAAGTTTCTGGATCCAAAATGTTTCTTGTTTTCTCAAACTAACAAGCCTATTACTGCAGCTATTAGGTATCCAATCAATAGCTTGTATTTTAAAAGATCTGGGGTCACCCCCATGAAACTCTGTAAAATGAAGGGGCACACTATGTTTATCACATTTTTCTTTGATGTTATATAGATGTTCTGAAAATCTACGCCTAATCTTCCTTTTCGTATGCCCTACTTAGATCTTATCACATCCACAACTTAAGAGATATACTACATATGTAGTATCACAAGTACATCTACTTTTAATATTACTATCTGTAAAGTTAATTTCTTTATTAATGTGTTTACACATATTGCAAATCCTCTTTCCACATTTGTATGTACCAGGTTTTAAACTAAGCCAATTACTTTTAACAGGTTTCAGCATTTCTGCTTTTCTCAGTTTACTGGGAGCTAATAGGTTTTTAGGGATTCTTCCTTTTTTAAAAGTAAAAACTGGCTCTTCAGTTAAAATGGGTGCTAGGACTGGATCAGTTTTTAAAATCCCCCAATGTTTTTTAAGGACATTTTTAATGATGTTGTGTCCCTCATTGTAAGTTGTGATGAACCTCACTGTATCATTGTTAGTTAGATCTGTTTTTATATTCTTAGGTTTCAGAACCAGATCCCTATTTAAATTATGGGCTCTATCATACGTCTGTTCTACTACTTCTTTACTATAACTCTTTTTCCTAAACTTGGTAGACATGATCTTAGCTTCTTTCCTAAAATCATCTATATGGGTACAGTTACGCCTAAGCCTCAAAAATTGCCCGTATGGCACATTATCTTTCCATCTTTTGAGATGGGCACTCCTACTATCAATGAAGCTATTTTTATCGGTAGGTTTCCTATAGTTACATACAGTCATTTTGGAATTATCATCCACATATAACCAGAGATCCAGGAATTCAATTTTGGACCTAGAGTGTTTTCCAGTAAATTTTAAATTAAAAATATTGTCGTTGATATATGTCAGAAAAAAATTAATTGAAAACTCATCACCCTCCCAGAGGATGATGACATCATCAATATAGCGATGGCATTTCTCTTGTAAGGTGTATCCAGTCCACGGATCATCCATTACTTGTGAGATATTCTCCTTCCCAACAGGAAGTTGCAAGAGGACACCCACAGCAGAGCTGCTATATAGCTCCTCCCCTAACTGCCATACCCAGTCATTCTCTTGCAACTCTCAACAAAGATGGAGGTAGTAAGAGGAGAGTGGTAAAATGTAGTTAGTTTTTTCTTCAATCAAAAGTTTATTTTCAAATAGTACCAGAGTTGTACTATTTTATCTCAGGCAGTATTTAGAAGAAGAATCTGCCTGCGTTTTCTATGATCTTAGCAGCTTGTAACTAAGATCCACTGCTGTTCTCACATATGTCTTAGGAGTGAGGTAACTTCAGAGGGAGAATGGCGTGCAGGTTATCCTGCTATTGAGGTATGTGCAGTTTTAAGTTTTTCTAGGGACTAGAAAATGCTGCTGGTACCTGATTAATGTAAGTTAAGCCTAAAAACAGTGATTTAATAGCGACTTGTATCAGGCTTACTACCAGAGATATATACTCTGATAATATGGCAATATAAAACGTTTGCTGGCATGTTTAATCATTTTTATATATGCTTTGGGGATAAAACTTATTGGGGCCTAGTTTTTTCCACATGGCTGGCTTGATTTTTGCCTAGAAACAGTTTCCTGAGGCTTTCCACTGTTGTAGTATGAGTGGGAGGGGCCTATTTTAGCGCTTTTTTGCGCAGTTAAAATTACAGACAAAGACATTCAGCAGTCCCCTGCATGCTATAGGACATCTCTGAAGGGCTCTAAAGGCTTTGAAAGTCGTTTATTGAGGAAGGTAGGGCCACAGCTGAGCTGTGGCAGTTGTTGTGACTGTTTAAAAAACGTTTATTTCTCCAACATAGGTGTGTCCGGTCCACGGCGTCATCCTTACTTGTGGGGATATTCTCTTCCCCAACAGGAAATGGCAAAGAGCCCAGCAAAGCTGGTCACATGATCCCTCCTAGGCTCCGCCTACCCCAGTCATTCTCTTTGCCGTTGTACAGGCAACATCTCCACGGAGATGGCTTAGAGTTTTTTAGTGTTTAACTGTAGTTTTTATTATTCAATCAAGAGTTTGTTATTTTAAAATAGTGCTGGTATGTACTATTTACTCAGAAACAGAAAAGAGATGAAGATTTCTGTTTGTATGAGGAAAATGATTTTAGCACCGTAACTAAAATCCATGGCTGTTCCACACAGGACTGTTGAGAGCAATTAACTTCAGTTGGGGGAACAGTGTGCAGTCTCTTACTGCTTGAGGTATGACACATTCTAACAAGACGATGTAATGCTGGAAGCTGTCATTTTCCCTATGGGATCCGGTAAGCCATGTTTATTAAGATAGTAAATAAGGGCTTCACAAGGGCTTATTAAGACTGTAGACTTTTTCTGGGCTAAATCGATTCATTATTAACACATATTTAGCCTTGAGGAATCATTTATTCTGGGTATTTTGATATGATTATATCGGCAGGCACTGTTTTAGACACCTTATTCTTTAGGGGCTTTCCCTAATCATAGTCAGAGCCTCATTTTCGCGCCGGTATGGCGCACTTGTTTTTGAGGACAGCATGGCATGCAGCTGCATGTGTGTGGAGCTCTGATACATAGAAAAGTCTTTCTGAAGGCATCATTTGGTATCGTATTCCCCTTTGGGCTTGGTTGGGTCTCAGCAAAGCAGATTCCAGGGACTGTAAAGGGGTTAAATATAAAAACGGCTCCGGTTCCGTTATTTTAAGGGTTAAAGCTTCCAAATTTGGTGTGCAATACTTTTAAGGCTTTAAGACACTGTGGTGAAATTTTGGTGAATTTTGAACAATTCCTTCATACTTTTTCGCAATTGCAGTAATAAAGTGTGTTTAGTTTAAAATTTAAAGTGACAGTAACGGTTTTATTTTAAAACGTTTTTTGTGCTTTGTTATCAAGTTTATGCCTGTTTAACATGTCTGAACTACCAGATAGATTGTGTTCTGACTGTGGGGAAACCAAGGTTCCTTCTCATTTAACTATATGTATTTTATGTCATAAAAATTTTTTTGTAAAAATGATGCCCAAGATGATTCCTCAAGTGAGGGGAGTAAGCATGGTACTGCATCATCCCCTCCTTCGTCTACACCAGTCTTGCCCATACAGGAGGCCCCTAGTACATCTAGTGCGCCAATACTCCTTACTATGCAACATTTAACGGCTGTAATGGATAATTCTATCAAAAACATTTTAGCCAATATGCCCACTTATCAGCGAAAGCGCGACTGCTCTGTTTTAGAAAATTCTGTAGAGCATGAGAACGCTGATGATATGGTTTCTGAAGGGCCCCTACACCAGTCTGAGGGGGCCAGGGAGGTTTTGTCTGAGGGAGAAATTTCAGATTCAGGAAACATTTCTCAACAAGCTGAACCTGATGTGATTACTTTTAAATTTAAGTTGGAACATCTCCGCGCTCTGCTTAAGGAGGTGTTATCCAATTTGGATGATTGTGATTATCTGGTCATTCCAGAACCACTATGTAAAATGGAAAAGTTCTTAGAGGCCCCGGGGCCCCCCGAAGCTTTTCCTATATCCAAGCGGGTGGCGTACATTGTTAGTAAAGAATGGGACAGGCCTGGTATACCTTTAGTACCTCCCCCCATATTTATAAAATTGTTTTCCTAGAGTCGACCCCAGAAAGGACTGATGGCAGACAGTCCCCAAGGTCGAGGGGGCGGTTTCTACTCTACACAAGCGCGCCACTATACCCATAGAAGATAGTTGTGCTTTCCAAGATCCTATGGATAAAAAATTAGAAGGTCTGCTAAAGATGTTTGTTCAGCAAGGTTCCCTTCTACAACCAATTGCATGCATTGTCCCTGTCACTGCAGCCGCGTGTTTCTAGTTTGATGAGCTAGGAAAGGCGATTATTAGTAATGCTTCTTCCTATGAGGAAATTATGGACAGAATTCGTGCTCTTAAATTGGCTAATTCTTTCACCCTAGACGCCACCTTGCAATTGGCTAGGTTAGCGGCGAAAAAATTCTGGGTTTGCTATTGTGGCGCAGAGCGCTTTGGTTAAAATCTTGGGCAGCGGATGCGTCTTCCAAGAACAAATTGCTTGACATTCCTTTCAAGGGGAAAACACTCTTTGGCCCTGACTTGAAAGAGATTATCTCTGATATCACTGGGGGCAAGGGCCACGCCCTTCCTCAGGATAGGTCTTTTCAAGACCAAAAATAAACCTAGTTTCGTCCCTTTCGCAGAAACGGATCAGCCCCAAGGGCTACGTCCTCTAAGCAGGAAGGTAATACTTCTCAAGCCAATCCAGCCTGGAGACCTATGCAAGGCTGGAACAAAGGAAAGCAGGCCAGGAAACCTGCCACTGCTACCAAGACAGCATGAAATGCGGGCCCCCGATCCGGGACCGGATCTGGTGGGGGGCAGACTCTCTCTCTTCGCTCAGGCTTGGGCAAGAGATGTTCTGGATCCTTGGGCGCTAGAAATAGTCTCCCAAGGTTATTCTCTGGAGTTCAAGGGGCTTCCTCCAAGGGGGAGGTTCCACAGGTCTCAGTTGTCTTCAGACCACATAAGAAGACAGGCATTCTTACATTGGGTAGAAGACCTGCTAAAAATGGGAGTGATTCATCCTGTTCCATTAGGAGAACAAGGGATGGGGTTCTACTCCAATCTGTTCATAGTTCCCAAAAAAGAGGGAACGTTCAGACCAATCTTAGATCTCAAGATCTTGAACAAGTTTCTCAAGGTTCCATCGTTCAAGATGGAAACCATTCGAACACTTCTTCCTTCCATCCAGGAAGGTCAATTCATGACCAAGGTGGATTTCAAAGGATGCGTATCTACATATTCCTATCCACAAGGAACATCATCGGTTCCTAAGGTTTGCATTCCTGGACAAGCATTTCCAGTTCGTGGCGTTTTCTTTCGGATTAGCCACTGCTCCTAGGATTTTCTCATAGGTACTAGGGTCCCTTCTGGCGGTGCTAAGACCAAGGGGCATTGCTGTAGTACCTTACTTGGACGACATTCCGATTCGAGCGTCGTCCCTTCCTCAAGTAAAGGCTCACACGGACATTGTCCTGGCCTTTCTCAGATCTCACGGATGGAAAGTGAACGTGGAAAAGAGTTCTCTATCTCCGTCAACGAGGGTTCCCTTCTTGGGAACTATAATAGACTCCTTAGAAATGAGGATTTTTCTGACAGAAGCCAGAAAAACAAAACTTCTAGACTCTTGTCGGATACTTCATTCCGTTCCTCTTCCTTCCATAGCGCAGTGCATGGAAGTGATAGGTTTGATGGTAGCGGCAATGGACATAGTTCCTTTTGTGCGCATTCATCTAAGACCATTACAACTGTTCATGCTCAGTCAGTGGAATGGGGACTATTCAGACTTGTCTCCGAAGATACAAGTAAATCAGAGGACCAGAGACTCATTCCGTTGGTGGCTGTCCCTGGACAACCTGTCACAAGGGATGACCTTCCGCAGACCAGAGTGGGTCATTGTCACGACCGACGCCAGTCTGATGGGCTGGGGCGCGGTCTGGGGATCCCTGAAAGCTCAGGGTCTTTGGTCTCGGGTAGAATCTCTTCTACCGATAAATATTCTGGAACTGAGAGCGATATTCAATGCTCTCAAAGCTTGGCCTCAGCTAGCGAGGGCCAAGTTCATACATCAACCATCAGGGGGGAACAAGGAGTTCCCTAGCGATGGAAGAAGTGACCAAAATCATTCTATGGGCGGAGTCTCACTCCTGCCACCTGTCTGCTATCCACATCCCAGGAGTGGAAAATTGGGAAGCGGATTTTCTGAGTCGTCAGACATTGCATCCGGGGGAGTGGGAACTCCATCCGGAAATCTTTGCCCAAGTCACTCAACCGTGGGGCATTCCAGACATGGATCTGATGGCCTCTCGTCAGAACTTCAGAGTTCCTTACTACGGGCACAGATCCAGGGATCCCAAGGCGGCTCTAGTGGATGCACTAGTAGCACCTTGGACCTTCAAACTAGCTTATGTGTTCCCGCCGTTTCCTCTCATCCCCAGGCTGGTAGCCAGGATCAATCAGGAGAGGGCGTCGGTGATTTTGATAGCTCCTGCGTGGCCACGCAGGACTTGGTATGCAGATCTGGTGAATATGTCATCGGCTCCACCATGGAAGCTACCTTTGAGACGAGACCTTCTTGTTCTAGGTCCGTTCGACCCACTCCAGCTGACTGCTTGGAGATTGAACGCTTGATCTTATCAAAGCGAGGGTTCTCAGATTCTGTTATTAATACTCTTGTTCAGGCCTGAAAGCCTGTAACCAGAAAAATTACCACATAATTTGGTATATCTGTTGGTGTGAATCTGCAGGATTCCCTTGGGACAAGGTTAAGATTCCTAAGAGTCTATCCTTCCTTCGAGAAGGATTGGAAAAAGGATTATCTGCAAGTTCCTTGATGGGACAGATTTCTGCCTTGTCTGTGTTACTTCACAAAAAGCTGGCAGCTGTGCCAGATGTTCTAGCCTTTGTTCAGGCTCTGGTTAGAATCAAGCCTGTTTACAAAATTTTGACTCCTCCTTGGAGTCTCAACCTAGTTCTTTCAGTTCTTCAGGGGGTTCCGTTTGAACCCTTACATTCTGTTGATATTAAGTTATTATCTTGGAAAGTTTTGTTTTTGGTTGCAATTTCTTCTGCTAGAAGAGTTTCAGAATTATCTGCTCTGCAGTGTTCTTCTCCTTATCTGGTGTTCCATGCAGATAAGGTGGTTTTGCGTACTAAACCTGGTTTTCTTCCAAAAGTTGTTTCTAACAAAAACATTAACCAGGAGATAGTTGTGCCTTCTTTGTGTCCTAATCCAGTTTCAAAGAAGGAACGTTTGTTGCACAACTTGGATGTAGTTCGTGCTCTCAAATTTTACTTAGCAGCTACTAAGGATTTCAGACAAACTTTGTCTTTGTTTGTTGTTTATTCTGGTAAACGGAGAGGTCAAAAAAGCAACTTCTACCTCTCTCTCCTTCTGGATTAAAAGCATTATCCGATTGGCTTATGAGACTGCCGGACGGCAGCCTCCTGAAAGAGTCACAGCTCACTCCACTAGGGCTGTGGCTTCCACATGGGCCTTCAAGAACGAGGCTTCTGTTGATCAGATATGTAAGGCAGCGACTTGGTCTTCACTGCACACTTTTTCTAAATTTTACAAATTTGATACTTTTGCTTCTTCTGAGGCTATTTTTGGGAGAAAGGTTTTGCAAGCCGTGGTGCCTTCCATTTAGGTGACCTGATTTGCTCCCTCCCTTCATCCGTGTCCTAAAGCTTTGGTATTGGTTCCCACAAGTAAGGATGACGCCGTGGACCGGACACACCTATGTTGGAGAAAACAGAATTTATGTTTACCTGATAAATTACTTTCTCCAACGGTGTGTCCGGTCCACGGCCCGCCCTGGTTTTTTTAATCAGGTCTGATAATTTATTTTCTTTAACTACAGTCACCACGGTAACATATGGTTTCTCCTATGCAAATATTCCTCCTTAACGTCGGTCGAATGACTGGGGTAGGCGGAGCCTAGGAGGGATCATGTGACCAGCTTTGCTGGGCTCTTTGCCATTTCCTGTTGGGGAAGAGAATATCCCCACAAGTAAGGATGACGCCGTGGACCGGACACACCGTTGGAGAAAGTAATTTATCAGGTAAACATAAATTCTGTTTTCGTTTTTTGATCCGTTTTTTGCATTAAGGGGTTAATCATCCATTTGCAAGTGGGTGCAATGCTCTGCTAACCTATTACATACACTGTAAAAATTTCGTTTGAATTACTGCCTTTTTTCACTGTTTTTCAAATTTTGACAAAATTTGTTTCCCTTAAAGGCACAGTACCGTTTTTTATATTTGCTTGTTAACTTGATTTAAAGCGTTTTCCAAGCTTGCTAGTCTCATTGCTAGTCTGTATAAACATGTCTGACATAGAGGAAACTCCTTTTTCATTATGTTTTAAAGCCATGGTGGAACCCCATATGAGAATGTGTACTAAATGTATTGATTTCACTTTAAACAATAAAGATCAGCTTTTGTCTTTAAAAAATTTATCACCAGAGGATTCTGACGAGGGGGAAGTTATGCCGACTAACTCTCCCCACGTGTCAGACCCTTTGACTCCCGCTCAAGGGACTCATGCTCAAATGGCGCCAAGTACATCAAGGACGCCCATAGCGATTACTTTACAAGACATGGCGGCAGTCATGGATAATACACTGTCAGCGGTATTAGCCCGACTACCTGAATTTAGAGGAAAGCGTGATAGCTCTGGTGTTAGGCGTAATACAGAGCATGCAGATGCTTTAAGAGCCATGTCTGATACTGCCTCACAATATGCAGAAGCTGAGGAAGGAGAGCTTCAGTCTGTGGGTGATATCTCTGACTCAGGGAAACCTGATTCTGATATTTCTACTTTTAAATTTAAGCTTGAGAACCTCAGTGTTTTGCTTAGGGAGGTTTTAGCTGCTCTGAATGACTGTGACACAATTGCAGTGCCAGAGAAATTGTGTAGACTGGATAAATACTTAGCAGTGCCGGTGTGTACTGAGGTTTTTCCAATACCTAAAAGGTTTACAGAAATTAATAAAGAGTGGGATAGACCCGGTGTGCCGTTTTCCCCCCCTCCTATTTTTAGAAAAATGTTTCCCATAGATGCCACCACACTGGACTTATGGAAACGGTCCCTAAGGTGGAGGGAGCAGTTTCTACTTTAGCAAAGCGTACTACTATCCCTGTCGAGGACAGTTGTGCTTTTTCAGATCCTATGGATAAAAAATTAGAGGGTTACCTTAAGAAAATGTTTATTCAACAAGGTTTTATCCTGCAGCCCCTTGCATGCATTGCTCCTGTCACTGCTGCTGCGGCGTTCTGGTTTGAGTCTCTGGAAGAGGCTTTACAGACAACAACTCCATTGGAGGACATACTTAACAAGCTTAGAGCACTTAAGCTAGCTAATTCTTTTGTTTCTGATGCCATTGTTCATTTGACTAAACTAACGGCTAAGAATTCTGGATTTGCCATCCAGGCGCGTAGGGCGCTATGGCTCAAATCTTGGTCAGCTGACGTGGCTTCAAAGTCTAAACTACTTAACATTCCCTTCAAGGGGCAGATCCTATTCAAGCCTGGTTTGAAGGAAATTATTGCTGACATTACTGGAGGTAAAGGTCATGCCCTTCCTCAGGACAGGTCCAAATCAAGGGCCAAACAGTCTAATTTTCGTGCCTTTCGAAACTTCAAGGCAAGTGCAGCATCAACTTCCTCTGCTACAAAACAAGAGGGAACTTTTGCTCAGTGCAAGACGGCCTGGAAATCTAACCAGTCCTGGATCAAAGGCAAGCAGGCCAAAAAGCCTGCTGCTGCCTCTAAGACAGCATGAAGGAATGGCCCCCTATCCGGTAACGGATCTAGTAGGGGGCAGACTTTCTCTCTTCGCCCAGGCGTGGGCAAGAGATATTCAGGATCCCTGGGCGTTGGAGATTATATCTCAGGGGTATCTTCTGGACTTCAAGGCTTCTCCTCCACAAGGGAGATTTCACCTTTCACGATTATCTGTCAACCAGATAAAGAAAGAGGCATTCTTACACTGTGTGCAAGACCTCCTAGTTATGGGAGTGTTCCATCCAGTTCCAAAGGAGGAACAGGGACAGGGATTTTACTCAAATCTGTGGTTCCCAAAAAAGAGGGAACCTTCAGAGCAATCTTGGATCTAAAGACCTTAAACAAATTCCTCAGAGTTCCATCATTCAAAATGGAAACTATTCGGACCATCCTACCTATGATCCAGGAGGGTCAATATATGACTACGGTGGATCTAAAGGATGCTTACCTTCACATTCCGATACACAAAGATCATCATCGGTTCCTAAGGTTTGCCTTTCTGGACAGGCATTACCAGTTTGTGGCTCTTCCCTTCAGGTTAGCTACAGCCCCAAGAATTTTTACAAAGGTTCTGGGGTCGCTTCTGGCGGTCCTAAGGCCGCGGGGCATAGCAGTGGCCCCTTATCTAGACGACATCCTGATACAGGCGTCAAATTTCCAAATTGCCAAGTCTCATACGGACATAGTTCTGGCATTTTTGAGTTCGCACGGGTGGAAAGTGAACGAGGAAAAGAGTTCTCTGTCCCCACTCACAAGAGTCTCCTTCCTAGGGACTCTGATAGATTCTGTAGAAATGAAAATTTACCTGACGGAGTCCAGGTTATCAAAACTTCTAAATTCTTGCCGTGTTCTCCATTCTTTTCCGCGCCCTTCGGTGGCTCAGTGCATGGAGGTAATCGGCTTAATGGTAGCGGCAATGGACATAGTTCCGTTTGCGCGCCTACATGTCAGACCGCTGCAACTATGCATGCTCAGTCAGTGGAATGGGGATTACACAGATTTGTCCCCTCTACTAAATCTGGATCAAGAGACCAGAGATTCTCTTCTCTGGTGGCTATCTCGGGTCCATCTGTCCAAAGGTACGACCTTTCGCAGGCCAGATTGGACAATTGTAACAACAGATGCCAGCCTTCTAGGTTGGGGTGCAGTCTGGAACTCCCTGAAGGCTCAGGGATCGTGGACTCAGGAGGAGAAATTCCTCCCAATAAATATTCTGGAATTGAGGGCAATATTCAATGCTCTTCACCTCAGTTAACAACCCTGAGGTTCATCAGATTTCAGTCGGACAACATCACGACTGTGGCTTACATCAACCATCAAGGGGGAACAAAGAGTTCCTTAGCGATGTTAGAAGTCTCCAAAATAATTCGCTGGGTAGAGAAACACTCTTGCCACCTATCAGCGATCCATATCCCAGGTGTAGAGAACTGGGAGGTGGATTTTCTAAGTCGTCAGACTTTTCATCTGGGGAAGTGGGAACTCCATCTGGAGGTGTTTGCTCAATTGATTCATCGTTGAGGCAAACCAGAACTGGATCTCATGGCGTCCTGCCAGAACGCCAAGCTTCCTTATTATGGATCCAGGTCCAGGGACCTGGCAGCGACGCTGATAGATCCTCTAGCAGCGCCTTGGTCTTTCAACCTGGCTTACGTGTTTCCACCGTTTCCTCTGCTCCCTCGACTGATTGCCAAAATCAAGCAGGAGAGAGCATCAGTGATTTTGATAGCGCCTGCATGGCCACGCAGGACCTGGTATGCAGACCTAGTGGACATGTCATCCTTTCCACCTTGGACTCTGCCTTTGAGACGAGACCTTCTACTTCAAGGTCCTTTCAATCATCCAAATCTAATTTCTCTGAGACTGACTGCATGGAGATTGAACTCTTGATTTTATCAAAGCGTGGCTTCTCCGAGTCTGTTATTGATACCTTAATACAGGCACGAAAGCCTGTTACCAGGAAAATTTACCATAAGATATGGCGTAAATATCTTTATTGGTGTGAATCCAAGAGTTACTCATGGAGTAAGGTTAGGATTCACAGGATATTATCTTTTCTCCAAGAGGGTTTGGAGAAAGGATCATCAGCTAGTTCTTTGAAGGGACAGATCTCTGCACTGTCTATTCTTTTGCACAAGCGTCTGGCGGCTGTTCCAGACGTTCAGGCGTTTTGTCAGGCGTTGGTTAGAATCAAGCCTGTGTTTAAACCTGTTGCTCCCCCATGGAGCTTAAATTTGGTTCTTAAAGTTCTTCAAGGGGTTCCGTTTGAACCTCTTCATTCCATAGATATCAAGCTTTTATCTTGGAAAGTTCTTTTTTTGATGGCTATTTTCTCGGCTCGTAGAGTCTCCGAGTTATCTGCTTTACAATGTGATTCTCCTTATCTGATCTTTCATGCAGATAAGGTAGTTCTGCGTACAAAACCTGGGTTTTTGCCTAAGGTGGTATCTACTAAGAATATCAATCAAGAGATTGTTGTTCCATCATTGTGTCCTAATCCTTCTTCAAAGAAGGAACGTCTTTTACATAATTTGGACGTGGTTCATGCTTTAAAGTTTTACTTACAAGCTACTAAAGATTTTCGTCAAACATCTGCTTTGTTTGTTGTCTACTCTGGACAGAGGAGAGGTCAAAAGGCTTCGGCAACCTCTCTTTCTTTTTGGCTAAGAAGCACAATCCGCTTAGCCTATGAGACTGCTGGACAGCAGCCTCCTGAAAGGATTACAGCTCATTCTACTAGAGCTGTGGCTTCCACTTGGGCCTTTAAAAATGAGGCTTCTGTTGAACAGATTTGCAAGGCGGCGACTTGGTCTTCGCTTCATACTTTTTCCAAATTCTACAAATTTGATACTTTTGCTTCTTCGGAGGCTATTTTTGGGAGAAAGGTTTTACAGGCAGTGGTACCTTCCGTTTAAGTACCTGCCTTGTCCCTCCCTTCATCCGTGTACTTTAGCTTTGGTATTGGTATCCCACAAGTAATGGATGATCCATGGACTGGATACACCTTACAAGAGAAAACACAATTTATGCATACCTGATAAATTTATTTCTCTTGTGGTGTATCCAGTCCACGGCCCGCCCTGTCATTTTAAGGCAGGTCAAAATTTTAGATTAAACTACAGTCACCACTGCACCCTATGGTTTCTCTTTTCTCAGCTTGTTTCGGTCGAATGACTGGCTATGGCAGTTAGGGGAGGAGCTATATAGCAGCTCTGCTGTGGGTGTCCTCTTGCAACTTCCTGTTTTGAAGGAGAATATCCCACAAGTAATGGATGGTCCGTGGACTGGATACACCACAAGAGAAATAAATTTATCAGGTAAGCATAAATTGTGTTTTTTGATGTTGGCTACAAAGGGGTTATCGTTCCAAATTTTGTCAATCTCAAACCTATGCATATAAATATTCGCGTATGATGGGGCAAACGTGGTCCACATCGCCGTTCCTTTAATCTGCCTATAGAAAACATTTTCAAAAGAAAAATAATTATGTTCTAATATAAACTTTGTGCACTCTAAAATAAAATTTAGATGTTCTGATGGGATATTCCAACTCAATAATTCCAATTCCAAGGCTCTTAAACCTTTATCATGGGGGATAGAGGTATATAGCGCTGACACGTCACATGTTTGGCAACAATTATTCTCCTTCCATTCCAATCCTTCAAACAGATTGATGGTTTGTGTGGTGTCTTTAATATATGCCTTGGTACTTTTAAATATCGGTTGCAAATAAAAATCAATATATTTTGACACTTTATCACTCAAAGAATCAATCCCTGAAATGATTGGTCTCCCGGGTGGCTGCTGTGCATTCTTATGCACCTTCGGCAGGTGATAGAATATCGGGACTCTAGGTTCATTTTCTTGTAAATACCTGAATTCGTCATTATTAAAGGGACAGTCTAGTCCAAAAAAAAACTTTCATGATTCAGATAGGGCATGTAATTTTAAACAATTTTCCAATTTACTTTTATCACCAATTTTTCTTTGTTCTATTGGTATTCTTAGTTGAAAGCTTAACTTAGGAGGTTCATATGCTAATTTCTTAGACCTTGAAGGGCCGCCTCTTAAGAATGCATTTTAACAGGTTTTTCACCACTAGAGGGTGTTAGTTCATGTTTTTCATATAGATAACACTGTGCTCGTGCACGTGAAGTTACCTGGGAGCCATCACTGATTGGCTAAACTGCAAGTCTGTCAAAAGAACAAATAAAGGGGCAGACTGCAGAGGCTTAGATACAAGATAATCACAGAGGTAAAAAATATATAAATATAACTGTATTGGTTATGCAAAACTAGGGAAAGGGATTATCTATCTTTTAAAACAATAACAATTCTGGTGTAGACTGTCCCTTTAAGTATAAATAAAAAGAGAGAAGCGCTCAACCTGGAAACGAACAATAGCATAATAGCTTGTTCTATGGCTAGTTACCACCCAAGAAGCAGCCTCTTTTTGCTCAACATGTGCCTTTCACAGAGAAAAACTTTCCTAAAGCATATCAGTCTGATCCTGACTTCACAGAACAGTCCAGCCCCGAAATACCAGACAATTCTTCTCTGAACGAGAGAGACAGCAAAACCCCAGACGTACGTTTCAGCCTATTGTGGGCCTCGTCAGTGAGGTGAAAAGGCATAGTGTGCAAAAAGAGACTGCACCCTGAGTGGCACTGGCCTTGTGGACAAGCACAGAAGTTTTTCTAGCTATTGTTCTGTCTCAGTGAGTGCGTCTCTCTTTTTTCTTGATTTTATGTAAATTACTCTTAGGTCTCCCTAAGAGTAAAAGGGGGAAACCAGACGTTGGACTCCTTGCACACATGCCCTAGAGATATGCAACTGCACCTCACTGACGAGGCCCAAGAGAGGCCGAAACGTACGTCTGGGGTTTGTTGTTTGTCTTGTTCAGAGAAGAATTGCCTGGTATTTCGGTGCTGGACTGTCATTGGGCAGGATCAGACTGATATGCTACAGGATATTTTTTCTCTGTGAAAAGGCATAGTGTGCAAAAAGAGACTGCACCCTGAGTGGCACTGGCCTTGTGGACAAGCACAGAAGTTTTTCTAGCTATTGTTCTGTCTCAGTGAGTGCGTCTCTCTTTTTTCTTGATTTTATGTAAATTACTCTTAGGTCTCCCTAAGAGTAAAAGGGGGAAACCAGACGTTGGACTCCTTGCACACATGCCCTAGAGATATGCAACTGCACCTAACTGACGAGGCCCAAGAGAGGCCGAAACGTACGTCTGGGGTTTGTTGTTTGTCTTGTTCAGAGAAGAATTGCCTGGTATTTCGGTGCTGGACTGTCATTGGGCAGGATCAGACTGATATGCTACAGGATATTTTTTCTCTGTGAAAAGGCATAGTGTGCAAAAAGAGACTGCACCCTGAGTGGCACTGGCCTTGTGGACAAGCACAGAAGTTTTTCTAGCTATTGTTCTGTCTCAGTGAGTGCGTCTCTCTTTTTTCTTGATTTTATGTAAATTACTCTTAGGTCTCCCTAAGAGTAAAAGGGGGAAACCAGACGTTGGACTCCTTGCACACATGCCCTAGAGATATGCAACTGCACCTCACTGACGAGGCCCAAGAGAGGCCGAAACGTACGTCTGGGGTTTGTTGTTTGTCTTGTTCAGAGAAGAATTGCCTGGTATTTCGGTGCTGGACTGTCATTGGGCAGGATCAGACTGATATGCTACAGGATATTTTTTCTCTGTGAAAAGGCATAGTGTGCAAAAAGAGACTGCACCCTGAGTGGCACTGGCCTTGTGGACAAGCACAGAAGTTTTTCTAGCTATTGTTCTGTCTCAGTGAGTGCGTCTCTCTTTTTTCTTGATTTTGTCCCTTTAAGTATCCCTTCTGTTTTTGTTGCCACAAGTAATTTATTAAGTTTAATTTGATATTGTTTAGTAGGGTCACAATTGATGATACAATAAGTATCTTTATCATTCAGTAAATTATAAGCTTCAATTAAATAATCCCCCCCTAATCTGTATCACGATTCCACCTCCCTTATCAGCTGCCCTGATAATTATTTTGCTATTGTTCATTCATTTCTTTAGTGAATTTCTTTCTTGAGAAGTAAAATTATCATTATATTTATTAATCAAACTAGTCCTTTTCTGATGGAAAAGATTAAATACTTCCTCCATCACTAATTTAGTGAAGACCGGTATTTGATCTCCATGTGTACAGACTGCATAAAAGGTGGATGGTCGTTTTAAATTACAATTATTAATCTTCATCTCTTCCTCATATACTGAGATATTGAGGAGCTCCTCTATTGTATTTAAACTCTCATTAACATCCTGATCTCTGACTCCCAGCTCCTCTAATGATTTTAGAATTTTTAATGTTTCCATATCTTTACCTTCTAAATACTCCTTATTAGGTACTTGATTTGGATCGACTGCCTTCTTAATAAAGAAACGTTTAAGAACCAATTTTCTAACAAACTTCTGAATGTCTATAAAAACTTCAAATTCATTGGGTAGGGTTTTGGGTGAAAAACCCCGGAGACCAATCATTTCAGGGATTGATTATTTTAGTGATAAAGTGTCAAAATATATTGATTTTTATCTGCAACCGATTGTTAAAAGTACAAAGGCATATATTAAAGACACCACACAAACCATCAATCTGTTTGAAGGATTGGAATGGAAGGAGAATTATTGTTGGCTAACGTGATGTGTCAGCGCTATATACCTCTATCCCCCATGATAAAGGTTTAAGAGCCTTGTAAATGGAATTATTGAATTGGAATATCCCATCAGAACATCTACATTTTATTTTAGAGTGCACAAAGTTTATATACGAACATAATTATTTTTCTTTTGAAAATGTTTTCTATAGGCAGATTAAAGGAAAGGTGATGGGGACCACGCTTGCCCCATCGCATGTGAATATTTATATGCATAGGTTTGAGATTGAAAAAATTTCGAACGATAACCCCTTTGTAGCCAACATCAAAAAATACAATCGCCATATTGATGATGTTCTCGTCCTCTGGGAGGGTGATGAGTCATCAATTAATAGCTTTTTGACATATAGTTTTAATTTAAAATTTACTGGAAAGCACTCTAGGTCCAAAATTGAATTCCTGGATCTCTGGTTATATGTGGATGATAATTCCAAAACGGCTGTATGTAACTATAGGAAACCTACCGATAGAAATAGCTTCATTGATAGTAGAAGTGCCCATTTCAAAAGATGGAAAGATAATGTGCCATATGGGCAATTTTTGAGGCTTAGGCTTAACTGTACCCATATAGATGATTTTAGGAAAGAAGCTAAGATCATGTCTACCAAGTTTAGGGAAAAGGGTTATAGTAAGGAAATAGTAGAACAGGCGTATGATAGAGCCCATACTTTAGATAGGGATCTGGTTCTGAAACCTAAGAATATAAAAACAGATCTAACTAACAATGATACAGTGAGGTTCATCACAACTTACAATGAGGGACACAAAATCATTAAAAATGTCCCTAAAAAACATTGGGGGATTTTAAAAACTGATCCAGTCCTAGCACCCATTTTAACTGAAGAGTCAGTTTTTACTTTTATAAAAGGAAGAAAGCTTAAAAGCCTGTTAGCCTCCAGTAAACTGAGAAAAGCAGAAATGCCGAAATCTGTTAAAAGTAATTGGCTTAGTTTAAAACCTGGTACATACAAATGTGGAAAGAGGATTTGCAATATGTGTAAACACATTAATAAAGAAATTAAATTTACAGATAGTGAGGGTTCTAGGACCTTGAATATTAAAAGTAGGTGTACTTGTGATACGACATATGTAGTAAGTTGTTGATGTGATAAGATCTATGTAGGGCGTACGAAAAGGAAGATTTGGCATAGGGTTTCAGAACATCTATATAACATCAAAGAAAAATGTGATGAGCATAGTGTGCCCCTTCATTTTACAGAGTTTCATGGGGGTGACCCCAGATCTTTGAAAATACAAGCTATTGATTGGATACCTAATAGCTGCAGTAATAGGCTTGTTAGTTTGAGAAAACAAGAAACATTTTGGATCCAGAAACTTAAAAGTCTACATCCTAAAGGTCTAAATTAAGACATAGATATAGCAGCTTTCTCTTGTAAGGTGTATCCAGTCCATGGGTTCATCCATTACTTGTGGGATAGTCTCCTTCCCAACAGGAAGTTGCAAGAGGACACCCACAGCAGAGCTGTCTATATAGCTCCTCCCCTAACTACCACCTCCAGTCATTCTCTTGCAACTCTCGACAAGAAAGGAAGTATCAAGAGATATGTGGTGACTTAGTGTAGTTTTACCTTCAATCAAGAGTTTGTTATTTTTAAACGGTACTGGCGTTGTACTGTTTTACTCTCAGGCAGAAATTAGAAGAAGAATTCTGCCTGGAGATTTGATGATCTTAGCGGTTTGTAACTAAGGTCCATTGCTGTTCTCACACATAACTGAAGAATATGGGACAACTTCAGTTGCGGTCTGCAGATTACCTGCTTTGAGGTATGTTCAGTATTTTTATTTCTAGAGAGATGAATATGTTCTAGAAAATGCTGACAGAGCCTTGTGTATTTGAGGTAAGCCTGATGCAGTGATTTAACAGCGACTGGGATCATGATTACAAAACAGGGTAATACTCATGTTAATAATCATATTACTTAGTGACAAAACGTTTACATGATTTCATAAATAGGACGTTTTTTCTCTGAGGGAGATAAGTCTTTATTTGGGGCCTAGTTTCCACATGGCTAGTCAGATACTCCTAGGAGTATTTTCTTAAGGCCCCTCTGGCATCCAGTACATGGTGGGAGGGGCCTATTTTAGCGCTCTAACTGCGCAGTTTTAATTTAGACTGAGACATCCAGCTTCTCTAGAGGAGTCCTCTGGCATCTGAGGACCATTTCAAAGGGGTTATTTCTGCACAAAATCGTATTTGAGGGCAGGTAGGAGCCTCAGCAGAGCTGTGGCAAGGTGCTCAATTGACTTTTAACGTTTTTTAACGTTTTTCAATCCGGTTTCGGGCCTAAGGGGTTAATCATCCATTTGCAAGTGGGTGCAATGTTGCTTTAGTCCCTTACACACACTGTAAAAATTTCAAAGACTTTACTGTATTTTTACACTGTTTTGCAGTTTAAGTGCTAGTTTTTTTCTCTTAAAGGCACAGTAACGTTTTTGTTTAATTGCTGTTTCACCTTTATTAAAGTGTTTTCCAAGCTTGCTTGTCTCATTACTAGTCTGTTAAACATGTCTGACATAGAGGAAACTCCTTGTTCAATATGTTTGGAAGCCATGGTGGAACCCCCTCTTAGAATGTGTACCAAATGTACTGATGTTTCTATAAACTATAATGACCATATTATGGCGCTTAAAGATTTATCTCCAGGGGATTCTCTGACTGAAAAGACCGAGATTATTCCATCTAGCTCTCCCCATGTGCCAGAACCTATAACTCCCGCTCAAGTGACGCCAAGTACATCTAGCGCGTCTAATTCTTTTACCTTACAGGACATGGCGGCAGTTATGAATGCTTTGGAGAAGGGATTGTCAGCTAGTTCCTTAAAGGGACAGATTTCTGCTCTGTCTATTCTTCTACACAAGCGTCTGGCAGATGTTCCAGACGTTCAGGCGTTTTGTCAGACTTAGAATCAAGCCTGTGTTTAAACCTGTTGCTCCACCATGGAGTTTAAATTTAGTTCTTAAAGTTCTTCAAGGGGTTCCATTTGAACCTCTGCATTCCATAGATATCAAGCTTTTATCTTGGAAAGTTCTGTTTTTGGTAGCTATCTCTTCGGCTCGTAGAGTTTCAGAGTTATCTGCCTTACAGTGTGATTCCCCTCATCTGATCTTCCATACAGATAAGGTAGTTTTGCGTACCAAACCTGGGTTTCTTCCTAAGGTGGTATCTAATAAGAATATCAATCAGGAGATTGTTGTTCCGTCACTGTGTCCTAATCCTTCTTCAAAGAAGGAACGTCTATTACACAATCTTGACGTGGTTCGTGCTTTAAAGTTTTATTTACAAGCTACTAAGGATTTTCGTCAAACATCTGCATTGTTTGTTGTTTACTCTGGACAGAGGAGAGTCCAAAAGGATTTGGCATCTTCTCTTTCTTTTTGGCTGAGAAGCATAATCCGTTTAGCTTATGAGACTGCTGGCCAGCAGCCTCCTGAAAGAATTACAGCTCATTCCACTAGAGCGGTAGCTTCCACATGGGCTTTTAAAAATGAGGCCTCTGTTGAACAGATTTGTAAGGCGGCGACTTGTTCTTCGCTTCATACTTTTTCTAAATTCTACAAATTTGATACTTTTGCTTCCTCGGAGGCTATTTTTGGGAGAAAGGTCTTGCAGGCAGTGGTGCCTTCCGTTTAAGTTCCTGCCTTGTCCCTCCCTTCATCCGTGTCCTAAAGCTTTGGTATTGGTATCCCACAAGTAATGGATGAACCCGTGGACTGGAGACACCTTACAAGAGAAAACAAAATTTATGCTTACCTGATAAATTTCTTTCTCTTGTGGTGTATCCAGTCCACGGCCCGCCCTGTCACTTTAAGGCAGGTGTTTTTTATTTTTAAACTACAGTCACCGCTGCACCCTATACAGGGAGTGCAGAATTATTAGGCAAATGAGTATTTTGACCACATCATCCTCTTTATGCATGTTGTCTTACTCCAAGCTGTATAGGCTCAAAAGCCTACTACCAATTAAGCATATTAGGTGATGTGCATCTCTGTGATGAGAAGGGGTGTGGTCTAATGACATCAACACCCTATATCAGGTGTGCATAATTATTAGGCAACTTCCTTTCCTTTGGCAAAATGGGTCAAAAGAAGGACTTGACAGGCTCAGAAAAGTCAAAAATAGTGAGATATCTTGCAGAGGGATGCAGCACTCTTAAAATTGCAAAGCTTCTGAAGCGTGATCATCGAACAATCAAGCGTTTCATTCAAAATAGTCAACAGGGTCGCAAGAAGCGTGTGGAAAAACCAAGACGCAAAATAACTGCCCATGAACTGAGAAAAGTCAAGCGTGCAGCTGCCAAGATGCCACTTGCCACCAGTTTGGCCATATTTCAGAGCTGCAGCATCACTGGAGTGCCCAAAAGCACAAGGTGTGCAATACTCAGAGACATGGCCAAGGTAAGAAAGGCTGAAAGACGACCACCACTGAACAAGACACACAAGCTGAAACGTCAAGACTGGGCCAAGAAATATCTCAAGACTGATTTTTCTAAGGTTTTATGGACTGATGAAATGAGAGTGAGTCTTGATGGGCCAGATGGATGGGCCCGTGGCTGGATTGGTAAAGGGCAGAGAGCTCCAGTCCGACTCAGACGCCAGCAAGGTGGAGGTGGAGTACTGGTTTGGGCTGGTATCATCAAAGATGAGCTTGTGGGGCCTTTTCGGGTTGAGGATGGAGTCAAGCTCAACTCCCAGTCCTACTGCCAGTTTCTGGAAGACACCTTCTTCAAGCAGTGGTACAGGAAGAAGTCTGCATCCTTCAAGAAAAACATGATTTTCATGCAGGACAATGCTCCATTACACGCGTCCAAGTACTCCACAGCGTGGCTGGCAAGAAAGGGTATAAAAGAAGAAAATCTAATGACATGGCCTCCTTGTTCACCTGATCTGAACCCCATTGAGAAGCTGTGGTCCATCATCAAATGTGAGATTTACAAGGAGGGAAAACAGTACACCTCTCTGAACAGTGTCTGGGAGGCTGTGGTTGCTGCTGCACGCAATGTTGATGGTGAACAGATCAAAACACTGACAGAATCCATGGATGGCAGGCTTTTGAGTGTCCTTGTAAAGAAAGGTGGCTATATTGGTCACTGATTTGTTTTTGTTTTGTTTTTGAATGTCAGAAATGTATATTTGTGAATGTTGAGATGTTATATTGGTTTCACTGGTAAAAATAAATAATTGAAATGGGTATATATTTGTTTTTTGTTAAGTTGCCTAATAATTATGCACAGTAATAGTCACCTGCACACACAGATATCCCCCTAAAATAGCTAAAACTAAAAACAAACTAAAAACTACTTCCAAAACTATTCAGCTTTGATATTAATGAGTTTTTTGGGTTCATTGAGAACATGGTTGTTGTTCAATAATAAAATTAATCCTCAAAAATACAACTTGCCTAATAATTCTGCACTCCCTGTAGTTTCTCCTTTTTCTTGCTTGTCTTCGGTCGAATGACTGGGGGTGGCAGTTAGGGGAGGAGCTATATAGACAGCTCTGCTGTGGGTGTCCTCTTGCAACTTCCTGTTGGGAAGGAGAATATCCCACAAGTAATGGATGAACCCATGGACTGGATACACCACAAGAGAGAGAAATTTATCAGGTAAGCATAAATTTTGTTTTTATGTAAAGGTCCATATATAGAACACACATCTAGGGTTATTTATATCTTTTCTGCACATATGTGCATTTGGGTTGTGGATGCCAGTGCACATATGAATAGTGTGAGTTGCCTTGTCACAATGAATGAATTAATTTTTTCCCAATATTTCTGTTTTTTCCCTCTCTCTATTTATATATGCAAAGACATATTTTATAGCGATTTTTATGAAATTTATAGGAATTGTTCCTTTTTTATTCTCCATTCTCTTTTTATCCTCTTTTTAATGTTTCCTAGAGGTCTTAATATACAATGTATTGTATATCATATAGTGTATTTTTGTTCTCTATTTAATAATTGTGTGTAATGTTTTAGGGTATAATGAATGTTGGAACCCTTTTCCAATACAGAGTATGTATTTTTTAATGTTTTTTAATTTATGAAATGTGCATAGTTTGTGCATATACTTTTTTTTTCTCTATTTAACGATTGTGTGTCATATTTTAGGCTATAATGAATAAGGAATTTTGGAACTTTTTTCCAATACGGTATTTTTTAATATGTAATTCAATTTATGAAATCTGCCTAGTTTGTGCTTTTAGATACATTTTTTAATCTCCATGACGTTAGGATTTGCCCAAATATGTATGAATTTGTTGTGGGGTAACCTACCCTGTCATATATTATCTTTATAAAGGACATTGGACTTTATCCAATAGGAGAGCCGCTGAGGGTTTGTAAATGGGACGGATATCCCATCTAATCATCTGAATGTTTTTCACCCTCTTGAAAAAGTCTGCACGATAGCAGACAAAACGCGTAGAGGATCATCAAGGCCTTCTTTTGGACGTCCCGAGTACCTGTAGCTCTGGAGGCGGAGTTTTCAACTGCAATAGTTCCGTTGGTTATCAGGAAGGAACATTGACATTATAATCGCATAGAGGAGCCGGGACTGGATAAAGACTTAACTGCTTCAGTGCTGAGTATAGAGCACCCGAAAAGGGAATGTTTCACATTGTGTTTACTGGATGAAGTTTACTTCGTTTTTACTGCATTAATTTTATTAAACATTGTAAGTGAAATCTTTAATGTGCGCTACTGGGTGTTGTTTATTATTACACTTGAGGCTTTTTTCTTTTAGAGTTCAAGCTTCTGCCCTACTCTTTGGTGTGAAGGATAAGCATCATTAGACTCCATGCATAAGCGGATTTTATAACCTGGACTTTGTGTTCTGGTAAAGTTGAAAACACCACATTTTGTGCATAATTATATGTAAAGTATGTATGCATATAACACGACATAGGGATTGTTTTTTGCTTTGTTACAACAGATTAATTTTTATATATATATTTTTTGTACATTTTAAGATCAAAGTAGTGAATTTTTAGATTATTTATAAGAATTTTAATTAGTGAGGGCTGTTAGCGCCAATTAGTCTTTGTGTGAGTGTGTCCTTTTTATCTGTATAGAATCAAGGGTAATTCCCTCGGAAAGGGGGTTATTGAACAGGGGGGATTTGTGTATAATATTATTATTGTGTTTGATGCTGCGACGTGTGAGATGAGACTCTGTCAGTGTGTGAACAGTTAGTTTCCTTAGCGGGAGATTGACACAGATCTTTTTTGGCGCGTTTTTCTCTCTAGTGCAGGGGCGTTCCTGCATGGCACTCCATGTGACCGGGTGTGTCCTCTTTAACTTCCTCTCTCTTGACCGGCGGTTGTAGGAGATGAAGTGGTTTTCTCTCTGGTCTGGGTCATAGGAGGTGGTTAGTGCAACGGCCATTGGAATATAAAGGTGCCATTTAATTTCTATTTAGTCCGAAATAAAGGCACAAGCTATGGAGGACTCTGTTAGAGGGTACTCCCTTTTTAATTAAACCAAATAACTGTCTATTGTGAGGAGGTTCCGGTTGATCTGCCTGCTCAACTTTGTTCCGCACGCTTTGATAAAATTGCAATATCTAAAAAGTATAAGATATTTAGTACAACTGAGCCATCCACCTCTGAGGGTTCTCCGTCCCGCGAGGTGCGTTCCCTACACTCATCTCCGATTGCACATGCAGCTCCCCAGGGCACTACTAATCCTTCGGGCGGGGGGGCGCCCGCCCTTTGGCCGCCAGATTTCACTGTTCAGTTGCAAACGACGGTTTTTGCGGCCTTCAATGCCTTACCACGCCCTGCTAAGCGCAAACGAAATAGCTATCCGTTCCAGGGGTCATCTACTCTGCTGGATGTCTGACAGATTATCCACTGATAAAGACGACTCCAAATCTTCAAAGGACATTTTTTATGGGTTGGAATTGGCGACTTCTTGACCTCCGTCTGCAGAGGAACTAGATTTTAAATTTTAAGATGGAGCATTTGTTCTTTCGTCTGAAAGAGGTGCTTGCTACGTTGGAGGTTCCTGAACCGAAATTGCCGGAGGAACCTCCGTTCCATAAGCTAGATAGGGTTTACGAGGACAGGGTGGTGCCTCAGACTTTCCCGTTCCCCATTAAAATTGCTAATGTTAAGAATGAATGGGAGAAACTTGGTTCATCATTTTCCCCTTCTACTTCTTTTAAGAAGCTATTCCCCATTCTGGACTTGCAGCTTGAGCTGTGGGGGGCCATTCCTAAGGTGGATGGTGCTATCTCTACACTCGCCAAACGAACGACTATCCCACTCGAAGATAGCTCTTCATTCAAGGAGCCCATGGATAAAAAATTGGAGTCCATGTTGAGAAAGATGTTCCAACTCACGGGATTCGCTTTTCAACTGGCAGCGGCAGTCGCTATGGTGACTGGAGCTGCTACCTATTGGTGTCGCTCTGTCTGCTATGGTCGAGGTGGAGACTCCCCTAGAGGAAATACAGGAATGAATTAAGGCCTTAAGGGTAGCTCATTCGTTCATCTGTGATGCAAATATGCAGATTATTCGCCTGAATGCCAAGACATCAGGTCTTTCTGTTCTAGCCCGTAGGGCTCTGTGGTTAAAGTAATGGTCTGCTGACATGACTTCCAAATCTAAATTACTTTCCCTCCTGTTTAAAGGGAAGGTTCTTTTTGGTCCAGGCCTGGACTCTATCATATCCACGGTCATGGGTGGCAAGGATACCTTCCTGCCGCAGTATAAGAAGAATAAGCCTAAGGGATCTATCTTTCGTCCCTTTCATTCGGAGAAGTCTCAACTCCCCAGCAGCCTGCCACGAAAACAGAGCAGTCCAAGGGATCTTGGAAACCAGCTCACTCTTAGAACAAAACCAAGCAGAGCAAGCAGCCCACTGAGACAAAATCGGCATAAAGGGGCGGCCTCCAATCCGTCTCTGGATCGCGTAGGGAGCAGACTATCTCCTTTTGCGGAGGCCTGTATAAGAGACTTTCAGGACCCTTGGGTTCTGGAGGTCATAGCCCAGGGTTACAGTATTGGATTCAAGACTCATCTGCCCAGAGGCAGATTCCTCCTGTCAAACCTATCAGCAAGTCCAGATAAGAGAGACGCCTTCCTAGGATGCATGAGGGATCTCTCTTTTCTCTGAGTAATCATCCAAGTCCCTCTAGCAGAAAGAGGTCTGGAGTATTATTCAATCCTTTTCGTGGTTCCAAAGAAGGAGGGCACGTTTCACCCAATTCTGGACCTAAAGTGTTTAAACAAGTTTCGGTCAGTCCCAACGTTCAAAATGTAGACAATCAGGTCGATTCTGCCCCTATTTCAGGAGGGACAATTCATAACGACCATAGATTTGAAGGATGCTTACCTTCACGTACCAATCCACAGGGATCACTTCAGGTTCCTAAGATTCAAATTTCTGGACCGACACTTCCAGTTTGTGGCGCTACCGTTTGGTCTGGCAACTGCCACAAGAATCTTTACAAAGGTTCTGGGAGCACTGCTCGTGGTGGCAAGAGCCAGAGGTATTGCAGTGGTTCCTTATCCTGGTCCAGATTTTAAATTTTAAGATGGAGCATTTGTTCTTTCGTCTGAAAGAGGTGCTTGCTACGTTGGAGGTTCCTGAACCGAAATTGCCGGAGGAACCTCCGTTCCATAAGCTAGATAGGGTTTACGAGGACAGGGTGGTGCCTCAGACTTTCCCGTTCCCCATTAAAATTGCTAATGTTAAGAATGAATGGGAGAAACTTGGTTCATCATTTTCCCCTTCTACTTCTTTTAAGAAGCTATTCCCCATTCTGGACTTGCAGCTTGAGCTGTGGGGGGCCATTCCTAAGGTGGATGGTGCTATCTCTACACTCGCCAAACGAACGACTATCCCACTCGAAGATAGCTCTTCATTCAAGGAGCCCATGGATAAAAAATTGGAGTCCATGTTGAGAAAGATGTTCCAACTCACGGGATTCGCTTTTCAACTGGCAGCGGCAGTCGCTATGGTGACTGGAGCTGCTACCTATTGGTGTCGCTCTGTCTGCTATGGTCGAGGTAGAGACTCCCCTAGAGGAGATACAGGAATGAATTAAGGCCTTAAGGGTAGCTCATTCGTTCATCTGTGATGCAAATATGCAGATTATTCGCCTGAATGCCAAGACATCAGGTCTTTCTGTTCTAGCCCGTAGGGCTCTGTGGTTAAAGTAATGGTCTGCTGACATGACTTCCAAATCTAAATTACTTTCCCTCCTGTTTAAAGGGAAGGTTCTTTTTGGTCCAGGCCTGGACTCTATCATATCCACGGTCATGGGTGGCAAGGATACCTTCCTGCCGCAGTATAAGAAGAATAAGCCTAAGGGATCTATCTTTCGTCCCTTTCATTCGGAGAAGTCTCAACTCCCCAGCAGCCTGCCACGAAAACAGAGCAGTCCAAGGGATCTTGGAAACCAGCTCACTCTTAGAACAAAACCAAGCAGAGCAAGCAGCCCACTGAGACAAAATCGGCATAAAGGGGCGGCCTCCAATCCGTCTCTGGATCGCGTAGGGAGCAGACTATCTCCTTTTGCGGAGGCCTGTATAAGAGACTTTCAGGACCCTTGGGTTCTGGAGGTCATAGCCCAGGGTTACAGTATTGGATTCAAGACTCATCTGCCCAGAGGCAGATTCCTCCTGTCAAACCTATCAGCAAGTCCAGATAAGAGAGACGCCTTCCTAGGATGCATGAGGGATCTCTCTTTTCTCTGAGTAATCATCCAAGTCCCTCTAGCAGAAAGAGGTCTGGAGTATTATTCAATCCTTTTCGTGGTTCCAAAGAAGGAGGGCACGTTTCACCCAATTCTGGACCTAAAGTGTTTAAACAAGTTTCGGTCAGTCCCAACGTTCAAAATGTAGACAATCAGGTCGATTCTGCCCCTATTTCAGGAGGGACAATTCATAACGACCATAGATTTGAAGGATGCTTACCTTCACGTACCAATCCACAGGGATCACTTCAGGTTCCTAAGATTCAAATTTCTGGACCGACACTTCCAGTTTGTGGCGCTACCGTTTGGTCTGGCAACTGCCACAAGAATCTTTACAAAGGTTCTGGGAGCACTGCTCGTGGTGGCAAGAGCCAGAGGTATTGCAGTGGTTCCTTATCCTGGTCCACGCTCCGTCGTGCAGTCTCGCGGAGTAACACTCAAGGGTTCTTCTCCTTTGATCCCATGGACTGAAGATAAGCGAAGGAAAGAGTTCTCTGGTTCCCAGCAACAGAGTGGAATTCTTGGGTACGATAATAGATTCCTTATACATGAAGATATTCTTGACAGATCAGAGACGTTGCAAGCTTGCATCCAGCTGTCTTGCCCTTCAGACCTCCTCAAGGTGTGTGGCCAGGTGTATGGAGGTGATTGGGCTCATGGTATCCAGCATAGATGTCATTCCATACGCCAGTTTCCATCTCAGGCCTCTTCAGTTGTGCATGTTAAGACAATGGAACAGCGATCATTCAGATCTATCCCAACAGATATCTCTGGACATCCGAGCGAGGGAATGTCTCTCTTGGTGGATCCATCCTGGACAACTGTCCCAGGGACATCCTTCCTGAGACCATCCTGGGAGATTGTGACCACGGACGCAAGTCTATCAGGATGGGTAGCTGTTTGGGGTGCCAGAAAGGCATAGGACAGGTGGACTTGAGAGGAGTCGAGTCTACCGATAAATATTCTGGAACTCCCAGCGATATTCAACATTCTGAGGGCTTGGCCCCCCCCCTGGGGTCGTCCTGATTCATCAGTTTCCAGTCGGACATTACCTCGGTGGCTTACATAAACCATCAGGGGGGAACATGAAGCTCCCTAGCCATTAGGGAAGTCAGATTCTGGAATGGGCAGAGAACCACAATTGCTCGCTCTCAGCTATCCACATTCCGGGTGTGGACAACTGGGAAGCGGATTTTCTCAGCAGACAATCATTTCATCCAGGGGAATGGTCTCTCCATCCCAAAGTGTTCGTAGAGATCTGCAACAGATGGGGGGCACCGGAGATAGACCTCATGGCGTCCAGACTCAACATCAAGCTACCCAGATACGGGTCATGGTCCAGGATCCCCAGGCAGAACTGATAGATGCCTTAATGGTGCCCTGGGAGTTCAACTGCCTAGTAAGGGGTTTGCGGATCTGGTGGGGATGTCATCGTCTCCTCCATGGAGGTTACCCTGTTGCAGTAATCTGCTGGTTCAGGGTCCATTTCTACACCAAAATCTCGATTCTCTGAGGCTGACTGTGTGGAGATTGAACGCCTAGTCTTAGCCAAGAGAGGATTTTTGGAGAGAGTGATTGATACTCATTCAGGCCTGGAAGCCGTTCACTCGACACATCTATCATAAGGTGTGGAGGACCTACTTGTCCTGGTGTGAGGAACGAGGATATCCCTGGCACAAGGTGAGGGTATCCAGGGTTCTGGCCTTTCTCCAGGATGGACTGGATAAGGGTCTTGCTGCCAGTTCCTTAAAGGGTCAGATTTCGGCTTTATCTGTACTGTTACACAAGAAGCTAGCGGAGCTTCCTGATATTTAGTCCTTTTTTCAGCTCTGTCTAGAATCAGACCTGTCCTTAGAAATTCTGCTCCTCAGAGCTTAAATTTGGTTCTTAAGATTTCAGAGGGCTCCATTTGAGTCTATGCATGTGCTTGACATTAAACTTCTTTCCTGGAAAGTCCTATTCCTACTGCCTATTGCTTCGGCTCGCAGAGTCTTAGTTAGCGGCCTTGCAATGTGAGCCTCCTTACCTGGCTTTTCACGCTGATGAGGCTGTTCTTCGCACTGGATTGTAGTTTCTTCCCAAGGTTGTGTCGAATTGTAACATCAATCAGGAAATAGTAGTAGTTTCTTCCTTGTGTCCTAACCCTTCTTCGTCAAAGGAAAGGTTGCTTCATAATTTGAATGTGGTTCGGGCCTTGATGTTTTATCTTCAGGCCATGAAGGAATTCAGACTGACTTCGTCTTTATTTGTTGTGTGTTCGGGGAAGCGAGCCTCTTCCACTTCACTGTCTTTTTGGTTGAGGTGCAGTATCCATCTGGCCTATGAGACATAAGCCTCCTCAGAGGATTACGGCTCACTCAACTAAGGCTGTGGCCTCTTCTTGGGCCTTTAAGAACAAGGCTTCTATGGAGCAGATTTGTAAGGCGGCGACTTGGTCTTCTTTACATACTTTTGCAAAATTTTACAAATTTTATGTTTTTGCTTCGGCGGAAGCATCTTTTGGGAGAAAGGTTCTACAGGCTGTGGTGCCTTTAGTTTAGGGTCTGCCTCCTTTACCCCTCCCGTTTTTTTCATTGTGTCCTTTATAGCTTGGGTATTTGTTCCCACAAGTAATGAATGAAGCAGTGGACTCTCCTCCGATTAAGATGGAAAACATAAATTATGCTTACCTGATTATTTAATTTCCATCTGTGGGAGGAGAGTCCACTGCTCGCGCCCGTTTCTCCGGTGGGCGGACCTAAATTTAATTTTATTCTTCTGGCACCATTTATACCCTGATATTTCTCCTTCTGTTCCTTGTTCCCTTGGCAGAATGACTGGGGGATGAGGGGAGTGGGGGAAGTGTTTGAGCCTTTGGCTGGGGTGTCTTTGCCTCCTCCTGGTGGCCAGGTTCTTAATTCCCACAAGTAATGGATGAAGCAGTGGACTCTCCTCCCACAGATGGAAATGAAATTATCAGGTAAGCATAATTTGTTTTTTAAACAACTGAATATTTAATTAAATTTCACAATTAAATTTTGAGTGTGCAGTTGTCTTGCACTCTATCAGACAAATGTATGCTTGAAAAAGTAACTATAACATTGATGTGTTTCTAAACTCTTGAAGAAATCACTTGTATGATTGGTATTGTGGAGTGTTAAAACATAAATTTGTTCAAAATGTAGGAACCAGCTCATAAATTTAGGAGCCAGAAACTTTTCATCCCTATGAGAGAGAAAAATAGATATTTTATATCCTGTGTGGCTCTGTGCACCAGTATTCAAGCTCAGAGAGCTGAAGATGGTGTGTATTGCTTCTATAAATACGTAATTTGTGTCTTTCAAGCCACTGGCTCAGAAGGTGTGATATTTGAATACTGGTGCACTGGCCCTCACAGGATATGTGTGTTTACCGCATAAAAACCGTAATAGCTTTTACTCTAAGCATTTTTGCTAAAAGAAGTATATTGTAAAAAATGCTTCTATTTCACATTTCAATCTTTACCTCTCTATCCCTTTAAGACACTTGATCCTCTCGTATAATTCTACACCAGTGATTCTTCTCCTACGGAGAGCAGCTCCTCTATGTGGCTTGCAAAATATTCATTCTTACTTATTACTACTTCTTATGAAGCATCATTTATTCCAGAAGTATCAAGCTTCATGTCATATTTGGTTTCAATTATTTCAGCAATGAACTTCAGTTAGTCTCTCCACGACTTTCACTAACTTCAGCGTGGCAACTTTGCTGATAATTGAGCCCCAATATGGTAATATGAGAATTCATATTTTACAAACCACAGAGAGGGGTTGTGCCCCATGGGAGACTCATTACTGGTGCAGTATAAAATAGCTCTGGGAGGATCTAGCATCTTAAGGATCCAGTGAGCCACATTTTGTAATAAGCGATTAAGCGGCGGTAGACTGTCAGTTTGATGTTACATGTCCAGTGAGTGAGAGAGAAGTTGCGCTCTGGGATGATCTTTCATTTCTTCTGATTCAGTGAGTTGTTGTAACACCTCATAATTTCTCTGGAAAGACCTACTGTGGAGAGTGACTTGTGTTTAAGACTATTGATATTTCTTTCAAACAGGTGGTGAGTCTATAATCCATTACTCCTGGGAATTACTCTTCTCTACCACTAAGAGGAGGCAGATACCCAAACCCCAAGAGCCCTATAAAACTCCTCCCACCTCAGAAATACCTCATGCTTTACTTTGCATCCGCTGGAGGTAGTTGAATAATGAACATGTGCATTTGATTCTTCAGAGAAAGGGGTTTTCAGTCTATATTGAGGCCCGCCTTCCCCTCAGAGTACAGTGATTGTTAGAGGGATGTATATGGGGTATGGTTTGTGATTCTTTTTTCACCTCATGGGAAATCTTTCATAAACCTTTTATATTTGTTCATAGTGCCTTGTCTTTTGCCTCCCTTTACGGAGCAACAATATACTCCTGTTCCTTAAAGGGATACTAAACCCAAATTTCTTTCCAAAGGCAGGGAGAGTCCATGACTTCTTACTGTTCCCTACTGTTGGTAATATCAACACCTGGCCACCAGGAGGAGGCAAACACACCCCAGCCAAAGGCTTAAATATCTCTCCCACTTCCCCCTTCTCCCCAGTCATTATTTGCCTTTCGTCACCAGAGGAGGATGGCAGAGAAAGTGTCAGAAGATACGGATAGTCCTTTAATGGGTATTTTCCCTCCAAGAGAGGTGTGGGGCTTTTAAGTAGTCATGTAAATCTCTCAGTGAGAGTGTTGATGAGTTAGTCTGGAGATGCAGGGCCATTTTTTCTGTGAATTAATCTAGACTTTTTAGATCTTTTTAACAGCTCCTTGGTAACCAGTGTTGATGAGTTACATTGTTTTTCCATTCTCACTCAGGTCCCTGTCAGAGCACCGCAGAGACACGGTCACACCTTGAGAGGCTGTGACTGTTCCACAGCATCGATCTAGAAGGGTAAGTCCTTTTATTTTGTTTAGGGGAAAGTACCTAGTGGGTTTATTCTTCCCTCTAAGATCTACACAGGGACTCCATTTGGTCACAGTGTGACACTTAGTAGTCTCTCTCTCTATATATGGAGATGATTAGAAGGAGCAGTTTTGGTATTTAGTGTGCTGCTTGGCTCCTTATAGGAGCACTTGTGAAGGGTTATGGCTCACGACATGCTTGGGACACACAGCAATGGAACTTTTTCAATAATATGAGGAGAATATATTTTTCTTTCACTTTAGATGCTGCACAGCTACTAATTAGTTTTGCACACTTTCTCATATAGCAGGGGCGGTTCCAACGTGCGCACCACGTGTTCAGGTGCGATTTGGCTTCCGTTTTAGCCATCCACTTCTTTCTGCAGCAGGGTCCCCTGTCGTTCCTACAGGGAGTCCATTCTGGTTCCGTCTGGATCTTTAGGAGGTTGTGAGTCTTTATTCTGTGTCCGTTTTTTATTGGAAAGGATTCAGGATTTAATCTCCAGCTATGAAGGACTCTAAAGTTAACCCTTTAGAGGGTTTCTGTACTGTCCTTACCAATTACCAATGCTTGTCTGTATTGTGAGGAGACCTTTGTTTGCCCCCCTGCTCAATTTTGTTCCAATTGTTTGGGTGTCGTTCTAAAGTCTAGGAAGGGGGCTATATATGTTAATCCATTTAATAAATTTAGCCCCTCTGAGCCGTCCACCTCTCAGGACTCTGTTGTCCAGTAGATGCCTACCCTCACTCCACAACGTGGTTTTAACCCTGTTTCACATGCAGTTCCCTGCAGTATGCCTATTCCTCCTGTTGGAGTTTTTTTTTCCCAGCTGACTTTACTACGCATTTACAGTCTGCTGTGTCTGCGGCCCTGAGTGACTTACCTATCTTTGGAAATTCAAGAGAAAGGTCAAACATTGCTCTACATTATCTGGATATAGTGTATCTAACTTCTTTTAATCTGATTTTAACTAGTATGTCTCAACTCTCTGAGGATGAGTTAACCTCTGTAGCATCAGAGGGCGAACCTTCGGAGTCAGGGATTTCAGAAGCTAAGCCGCCTCCTTCTGAGGAGCCTAGCTTCAGATTTAAAATTTAACATCTACGTTTCCTCTTCCTGGGCAACTTAAGATTCCAAAATTAGATAGTCTATGAAGAAAAGAAGGCTCCACAGACTTTCCCGGTTCCAGTTTGCATGGCGAACATTATTAGCAACAAATGGGAAAGGATTGGAACACCTTTTTCCCCGTCTTCAACATTTTAAGAATTTATTTCCAGTTCCTGATCCAGTTCTCATCTGAAATTGTGGAGTTCCATTCCTAAGGTGGATGGAGCCATTTTGACGCTCGCCAAGCGTACTTCTATCCCTCTAGAAGATAGCTCTTCCTTTAGGGAACCTATGTATAAGAAGTTGGAAAGTTATTTGAGAAGAATGTTTCAACATATGGGGTTTCTGTTCCAGCCGGCAGCAGCGGTAGCCACTGTTGCGTGGGTAGCCACCTATTGCTGTGACTCTGACAGAACTTATTGCGGTGGAATCCCCCCTTGAGGATATTCAGGATATGATTAAGGCTCTCTAAGGTTAGCAAACTCCTTTATCTGTGATGCGAATATGCAGATTGTCCGTTTTAAATGCCAAGCTTCAGGTTTTGCGGTCCTAGCTCGTAGGGCCCTCTGGTTGAAATCTTGGTCCACGGATATTGTCTCTAAATCCAGACTCCTTTCATTACCATTCAAGGGGAAGATTTTAATTGGGATGTGGTAGAGAGAGGGTTGACACTTACTATAATTCCTAAATGCCTGGCGGATATAAAACTACTCCTCAGTAGTTTGGATTGAGATAGATTGTACAAATAGAGATTACCACTGGCTCTTATAAAATAATAAGCTAGGAATTACACTACCATAACAAAGTGTGACTTATCTAAGTGTATTAGTATAGAGAATTTTCTTGCGTGAATCAATTACGTCTCAAAATAGGTGTAAAACTATATATATAGATAGATAAAAATATCTATGGACGTGTGTCAATGATTTCAATAGTTGAGTTTGTGTAGGCAGACGATATATCTGGTGTTCAAAAAATTCCTTTGGAAAATAAATGAGATAAATAAGTCTGTGTATACAGACAATATAGAAAATGTCCGTATGTAGTGCCCTTTAAATAAGAAAATAGGTTAGATGGATAGGTCTATGTTTATAAATAGTGTCCGTGAATATAAACAATGTCCTTAAAATAAAGATAGATGTGATAGATAAGTCTGTATTTGCAGGTAATATGTATGGTGTCCGTAAATAAAGGAGATAGATATAATAGATAAAAATTACCTTATTTAATAAACTTGATAAACTTTAAGACATAAACTTATGGCATAAAATATTAAAATTGTGATCTCAAATGAATTAAAACATAGGGACGTCTCCCTATAAGCAAGTAGGTTTTTGGTCAATTGGCCTTACAAAAAGTCGATAATAAAAGTTTAAAACTTGATCAATATAGCCAATTGGTGTGTATGACAGTCATATTAAGCAAACCGTAAGGTACCTTACAAATGTCCGTTGAGGATCGGAAATACTTCAATGTACCGCTTCTTTGAGCGTCCTTATGTGTTGTGCTCTTTCGCGGCTTAATACAAAAAACAAGCCTCCGATGCTATTGGTTGTAGGAAGTCACACCTCTCTTTTGATAGGCTGTGAGGGTGCACGCTGGATGTTATGCGTGTGAAAGTATAGATGATCTTTAACAAGATGTTATAGTGCAGCTGTTAGGATTCTGCTTCGGCCCGTATGAGCAGGCCGAAGCAGAAATCTACAACTTATTTCATATCTACAAGCTGCGATCCAGCCCCTCAAGTGGACTCTTTAATTTCTATGATTTGGGAGAAAAAGCCATAAGGAGGACCAAGGATCTGATCAGCTAAAAATTGAAGAATATTAACTTCATTACTACAACAGCGGATTTCTAATATTGCAAGCTTCTCTGCTCATACGGGCCGAAGCAGAATCCTAATAGCTGCACTATAACATCTTGTTAAAGATCATCTATACTTTCACACGCATAACATCCAGCGTGCACCCTCACAGCCTATCAAAAGAGAGGTGTGACTTCCTACAAACAATAGCATCGGAGGCTTGTTTTTTGTATTAAGTCGCGAAAGAGCACAACACATAAGGACGCTCAAAGAAGCTGTACATCGGCTCAGAAGTATTTCCGATCCTCAACGGACATTTGTAAGGTACCTTACGGTTTGCTTAATATGACTGTCATACACACCAAGTGGCTATATTGATCAAGTTTTAAACTTTTATTATTTGTAAGGCCAATTGACCAAAAACCTACTTGCTTATAGGGAGACGTCCCTATGTTTTAATTCATTTGAGATCACAATTTTAATATTTTATGCCATAAGTTTATGTCTTAAAGTTTATCAAGTTTATTAAATAAGGTAATTTTTATCTATTATATCTATCTCCTTTATTTACGGACACCATACATATTACCTGCAAATACAGACTTATCTATCACATCTATCTTTATTTTAAGGACATTGTTTATATTCACGGACACTATTTATAAACATAGACCTATCCATCTAACCTATTTTCTATATTGTCTGTATACACAGACTTATTTATCTCATTTATTTTCCAAAGGAATTTTTTGAACACCAGATATATCGTCTGCCTACACAAACTCAACTATTGAAATCATTGACACACGTCCATAGATATTTTTATCTATCTATATATATATAGTTTTACACCTATTTTGAGACGTAATTGATTCATGCAAGAAAATTCTCTATACTAATACACTTAGATAAGTCACACTTTGTTATGGTAGTGTAATTCCGAAGATTTTAATTGGACCAGGTCTGGACTCCATCATTTCTACAGTTACTGAGGGGAAAGGTGTTTTTCTACCACACAACAAGAATAACAGACCTAAGGGACGGCATTCCTCAAATTTTTGTTCCTTTTGTTCGGACAAGTCCCAAAGAACTCAATCATCAGTTTTTTTATCAAAACTGCAGTTCCCTAAGGCACTGGCTGCTTTCCCACCTTTAAACAAGCATAAAAGGTCAGTTCTGGTTTTACCTCCTACATGTTCTATGTGCCCTGAAACCAGGGATACAGTTGTGTCTTCAGATGGTGAAGTTTTCTCTGGTGATGAGGAATCTTCAACTGATGTTGAACCTGATATTTCCTTTATTTTGTTTTAAGTTGAGGCCTTAAAGGAGGTCTTATTTACTTTAGGGGTTAACGTTTCTGATGATAAGCCTTGCAATCGTTTTAAATTCAGTTTTTAATACTATTGTTCTCCCTGAGTTTTTCCCTATTCCTAATGCTGTATCTGACATTTTTTCCATGGAATGGTCTAAGCCAGGTAATTCAATTTACTCCTTTTGTATGGTTTAAAAAGTGATATCCTTTGCCTTTTGCTAATATTAATTTCTGGGAAACAGTTCCCAAGGTTGATTAGGCCATTTCCACTCTGGCTAATCTACTACTATTCCATTGGAAGACAGTACTTCTTTTAAAGACCCTTTAGATAGAAAATTAGAGTCTTTTATTAGAAGGGCCTTTTTACAAGCAGGGTATTTGCTCAGACCAGCTATTGATAATGCTGATTTGGCTGCTGCTTTTACTTACGGTTGTCTAGTCTTTCATAATAGTATTCTAGTGACTCTGCTAGTGCAAATCTTTTGGGTTTACTGCCGATTCTTTCATTTTTTATGCTCTATTTGTTATCATGAAAATGAATGTCAAAAGCATGTCTTTGGCTGTCCTTGCCAGGAGAGGCTAATGGCTTAAATCCTGATCTGCTGATATGGTGTCAAAATCCAGATTATTTTTCTATATCTACTGTTGTTTCTAGAGGGAAATCTAAAGCTTTTACTCATTTTTATTTCTTTCATCGGAATAAGGAACAAAAGGTTGACGGCTCTGCTCTGAAGCAATGCACCTATGGTCTGGAGACCTAGTGCTAACTGGAAGAAGTCAAAGCTGGGTAAAAAATTCATCCCTACTACCAAAACCGCATAAAGGGGTGCCCCCCCACCCCCATTCAGAAGTTCTGGTAGAGAGCATATTAAGCATCTTTCAGGAGGCTTGGTTTCAGTCTGTTCCAGATCCCTGGGTTCTATTTATAGTTTCTCAGGGATATCAAATATGATTCAGAACAAGGCCTCCCAGGGCAGTTTTTTTTCTTTTTAGTGTTCCAAGGAATCCTGTAAAAGCTCAAGCTTTATTCCTGTCTGTCTCAGATCTTGAAGCTATGGTAGTGATGGTTCCAGTTTCTTTGCAGGAACAGGGATGGAATTTTATTAAAATCTCTTAATTGTTTCAAAAAAGGAAATTACTTTCAGATCCAGTCCTGGATCTGAAATCTCTGAACAAATTTGTAAGGTTTCCATCTTTCAAAATGGATCTATTCTGACTTCTCTGCCTTTTCTTCAGAAAAGTCAGTTTATTTCCACAATAGATTTAAAGAATGCTTACTTTCATGTTCCAATTCAAAGAGAACATTTCCAGTTTTTAAAGTTTGCCTTTCTGGACAGGCATTTTCAGTTTGTTGCTCTACCATTTAGTCTGGCTACAGCTTCAAGAATATTCGCAAAGGTTCTGGGTGCCCTTTTGTTTATGATCAGGTCTTAGGGTATTGCCTGTTTCCTTACTTCACTGGTTTTCAAACCTTTTAGTGAGGCTTGAGAAGGTAAAACTACTATGTTTACTAATCAGATAATTATTTCACCTGTGCTCTTGTTCAGATTTCCACAAAATCTGGCCTGTTAGGGAGGCCTGAGGACAGGTTTGAAAACCATTGCCTTACCTTGTATGTGTGAGGGGTTTTATTGAGCTCTTGGGTTTTGGGAATCTTTGCCTCCTCCTAGTGGTAGAGAAGAGAAATTCCCATTACGTTTTATATGGCAGCACAATATAATTTGATGTGGGAACTTCTGGTTTGCGTTTTAGGGCTCCAGAATGAAACCTACAATTTGTCTTTGCATAAAGACTTATATTTCTGTGTTTTTACATAGAACTCACTGAACATTTCAACAAGGTGGTGTTTATGATATTGTATTCAATTTTCGTACTTTGGTTTCTCTTTGGCAGTAATGAGATTGGATTACTTTGTCTACTTTTTGTTTTAACTATTACAGGGTTTGAAAGCAACTGTGCAGAGTTATTGTGAAGCGATGACTATCTTTAGAGACTGTCCCACCACTGTTTTCTAAATGATGATTGCTTAATAGGGAGAGCTAGATAGGGTTCACTCTGTATTTTCTTCCCTATTTTTCATAATTTAACATTGAACCCCTGTGCACTGTGTTTCGCTTAGTGGATTGTTATAGGGAAATCCATATCCAATATTTCTAGTGTATTATATTTTTAAAACCCAATAAATGTTGGATTTGTTTTTCACAACTGCAGGTAAAGTACACATTTTAGATGCAGCTGGTGGCAGTGGGCACCTTTAGCTGTCTCAAGGACTTCAACTTTAAAGGGACAGTCAACACCAGAATTTTTGTTGTTTAAAAAGAAAGATAATCCCTTTATTACCCATTCCCCAGTTTTGCATAACCAACACAGTTATAATAATACACGTTTTACCTCTGTAATTATCTTGTATCTAAGCTTCTGCTGACTGCCCCCTTATTTCAGTTCTTTTGACAGACATGCAGTTTAGCCAATCAGTGCTCAGTCCTAGTTCACTTTACGTGCATGAGCTCAATGTTATCTATATGAAACATGTGAACTAATGCCCTCTAGTGGTCAAAATGTATTCAGATTAGAGGCAGTCTTCAAGGTCTAAGAAATTAGCATATGAACCTCCTAGTTTTAGCTTTCAACTAAGAATACCAAGAAAACAAAGCAAAATTGGTGATAAAAGTAAATTGGGAAGTTGTTTAAAATTGCATGCCCTATTTAAAACATGAAAGTTTTTTTGGACTTGACTGTCCCTTTAAGTGTTTCCTAAAAACATACTTGCATGCACACGTTAGGCTATGGGGGTTGGGCAAAATAATGTGAACATCTGGGAAGTAGGCTATATATAAAAATGTTTGTAACCATTAATACACAAAACTAAATTAGGCGTAACATATCCTCTAATACAAGAGTACACTAATTACATTATTTAACATATAGAGCAAGCAAAGAAAAAAATCTGTGATTTACTTGAACAATATTATAAATAGTGCCTCAGTTTTCTTATTTATTTTATAAATATTGCCTGCAAATAGTATGAATAAAAAGTAAAGCCCTTAATCGTTAGATAGTAACCACTCTTGGACCACCTAATAAGCTGGTATTGAGTAAAGGGGTACAATAGGGGGAGGAGAGAAAACAAAAAAAAAGGGCCACTTATTGCCCCATGCTATATGTTTAAATGGTATAAATAATTCAAAGTATCCACTGAGAATGCTCAAACAGAAGACAAACACCTGCTCATAAATAAATATTGCAAGATCAATTATTAGTGTATGTTAGACAGTTCACTAAGCATTAAAGGGACTGTTTACTCAAAAATGTTCTCCCCTTTAATTTGTTCCCAATGATCCACTTTACCTGCTGGAGTGTATTAAATTGTTTACAAGTGTTTCCATTACCCTTATATTGGCATTTGAAATAGTTGATTTAGCCTGTGGTATCCTCACCTAGCCTGAAAGTTTTTGGTCTTAAAGGGACCCATACATTTTCTTTCATGATTTAGATAGAGAATACAAACTTTCCAATTTACTTCTATTATTTAATTTGCTTCCTTCTCTTGTTATCCTTTGCTGAAAGGTTTATCTAGGCAAGTTCAGGAGCAGCAGAGAACCTAGGTTCTTGCTGCTGATTGGTGACTGCATATATATACCGATTGTCATTGGCTCATACCCTGTGTTCAGTTAGAAACAAGTAGTGCGTTGCTGCTCCTTCAACAAAGCATACCAAGAGAATGAAACTAATTAGATAATAGAAGTAAATTAGAAAGTTGTTTAAAATTGTATTCTCAACCTGAATCACAAAAGAAAACTTTTGGGTTTCATGTCCCTTTAAGGCCAAGTTGTGTAAACACAGCCAGTAGAAGAACTAATGGTGATTGTTTTATGGACAGATATAAGATAAAGAAGCATGTATATGTACACAATGTGATAAAGCAATGAGATCTGATTATACCTACAAGCTTAACCCATTTTATTAGGTTTTGGCTTCAAAACACAAAATCAGCTAATTCATATACACAAATGAACCTTAAAAAGCAAATAGCATACCTTTTATATTCTGCAGCAAGTAAAATAAAATAATTGAAAACACATTAAGGGAAAAACAATTTTGTAGTATACCATCCCTTTAAATAAGTGTATGCTTGATATTTGGAGATTGAATACAATTAGTACAGGGAGTGCAGAATTATTAGGCAAGTTGTATTTTTGAGGATTAATTTTATTATTGAACAACAACCATGTTCTCAATGAACCCAAAAAACTCATTAATATCAAAGCTGAATAGTTTTGGAAGTAGTTTTTAGTTTGTTTTTAGTTATAGCTATTTTAGGGGGATATCTGTGTGTGCAGGTGACTATTACTGTGCATAATTATTAGGCAACTTAACAAAAAACAAATATATACCCATTTCAATTATTTATTTTTACCAGTGAAACCAATATAACATCTCAACATTCACAAATATACATTTCTGACATTCAAAAACAAAACAAAAACAAATCAGTGACAATATAGCCACCTTTCTTTGCAAGGACACTCAAAAGCCTGCCATCCATGGATTCTGTCAGTGTTTTGATCTGTTCACCATCAACATTGCGTGCAGCAGCAACCACAGCCTCCCAGACACTGTTCAGAGAGGTGTACTGTTTTCCCTCCTTGTAAATCTCACATTTGATGATGGACCACAGCTTCTCAATGGGGTTCAGATCAGGTGAACAAGGAGGCCATGTCATTAGATTTTCTTCTTTTATACCCTTTCTTGCCAGCCACACTGTGGAATACTTGGACGCGTGTGATGGAGCATTGTCCTGCATGAAAATCATGATTTTCTTGAAGGATGCAGACTTCTTCCTGTACCACTGCTTCAAGAAGGTGTCTTCCAGAAACTGGCAGTAGGACTGGGAGTTGAGCTTGACTCCATCCTCAACCCGAAAAGGCCCCACAAGCTCATCTTTGATGATACCAGCCCAAACCAGTACTCCACCTCCACCTTGCTGGCGTCTGAGTCGGACTGGAGCTCAGTTCATGGACTGTTATTTTGCGCCTTGGTTTTTCCACACGCTTCTTGCGACCCTGTTGACTATTTTGAATGAAACGCTTGATTGTTCGATGATCACGCTTCAGAAGCTTTGCAATTTTAAGAGTGCTGCATCCCTCTGCAAGATATCTCACTATTTTTTACTTTTCTGAGCCTGTCAAGTCCTTCTTTTGACCCATTTTGCCAAAGGAAAGGAAGTTGCCTAATAATTATGCACACCTGATATAGGGTGTTGATGTCATTAGACCACACCCCTTCTCATTACAGAGATGCACATCACCTAATATGCTTAATTGGTAGCAGGCTTTCGAGCCTATACAGCTTGGAGTAAGACAACATGCATAAAGAGGATGATGTGGTCAAAATACTAATTTGCCTAATAATTCTGCAAACAGTGTATAAAATAAAAAGTTCCCATATCTAGTGTATAACAGGGACAAATAAAAGTTCAGAGAAAATATTGTAGGTACTTAATCCTGCCGTTTAAAGATCTAAACTCACAGTGAGAATTATAGAGTGGGAGTGTATTCATAACTATGCTATCCCTAGTCTACTACTTAAATTTGAAGAAAAGTAATCTAGATGAGCTCAATTGTCTGGCTGCCAACAACCAAGCCTCCATTTATTATAAATAGTAAAATATACCATAGCACTATATGAGATACCTGTGAAGTATTCATTCTCTCTAACCTTAATCCTTGTAGTTTGTATAAGAGAGATTAAAAACAGGAACTATGCAAAATACATCACTTAATGGTTTATGAGTATATTTTACAATATATAACCTTATATAGAACAGCACTGCACAAATTAGAAACTACATGTTGTAAGTTGTACAAATGTTAGTCGTATTAAAGGATTACAGTCTACCAAAACATTATCGTAATAGAAGCCTATAGCAATAACTTCATCAACCTAGAATAATATGTGCAATTATATAAGGAGAAGTCCCTACAACTAGTATAAAAAAACTAACAAAAAAGAAAGGGCTCAGACTAAGTTCAGTCATCACAAATTCCTGATGGTTAAAGAATATTCCAAACATATACAGTATTAAAACTAGTAGCAATAAACTGTGTTGTATATGAGTAATATCATATCATTTAAAACACAACACACTCATTGATCCTGAAGATTACCGAAAGCCAGCTTTAACGTGACACTGGGACACTGAACCCAATTTTTTTCTTTCATGATTAAGATAGAGCATGCAATTTTAAGCAACTTTCTAATTTATTCCTATTATCAAATTTTCTTCACTCTCTTGGTATCTTTATTTGAAATGCAAGAATGTAAGTTTAGATGCCGGCCCATTTTTGGTGAACAATCTGGGTTGTTCTTGCTGAATGGTGTATAAATTCATCCACCAATAAAAAAGTGCTGTCCAGAGTCTGAACCAAAAAAAAGCTTAGATGCCTTCTTTTTCAAATAAAGATAGCAATTGAACGAAGAAAAATTGATAATAGGAGTAAATTAGAAAGTTGCTTAAAGGGACAGTCTACACCAGAATTGTTATTATTTTGAAAGATAGATAATCCCTTTTTTACCCATTCCCCAGTTTTGCATAACCAACACAGTTATATTTATATATTTTTTACCTCTGTGATTATCTTGTATCTAAGCCTCTGCAAACTGCCCCTTTATTTCAGTTCTTTTGACAGACTTGCAGTTTAGCCAATCAGTGATGGCTCCCAGATAACTTCACGTGCATGAGCACAGTGTTATCTATATGAAACACATGAACTAACACCCTCTAGTGGTGAAAAACCTGTTAAAATGCATTCTTAAGAGGCGCCCTTCAAGGTCTAAGAAATTAGCATATGAACCGCCTAGGTTAAGCTTTCAACTAAGAATACCAAGAGAACAAAGCAAAATTGTTGATAATAGTAAATTGGAAAATTGTTTAAAATTACATGCCCTATCTGAATCCTGAAAGTTCATTTTGGACTTGACTGTCCCTTTAAAATTGCACGCTCTATCTGAATCAAAAAAATTGGGTTCAGTATCCCTTTAAAAGGACACTGAACCCAAATTTTTTCTTTTGTGATTCAGATAGAGCATGCAATTTTAAGCAACTTTCTAATTTACTCCTATTATCATTTTATCTTTGTTCTCTTGCTATCTTTATTTGAAAAAGAAGGCATCTAAGCTTTTTTGGGTTCAGAACTCTGGATAACACTTTTTTTATTGGTGGATGAAATTATCCACCAATCAGCAAGGACAACCCAGGTTGTTCACCAAAAATGGGCCGGCATCTAAACTTAGATACTTGCATTTCAAATAAAGATACCAAGAGAATGAATAACATTTGATAATAGGAGTAAATTAGAATGTTGCTTAAAATGTCATGCTCTATCTGAATCAAGAAAGAAAAAAATTGGGTTCAGTGTCCCTTTAAGTTCTGAGGCAGTCTTTCTTATGTAAATAGGAAAGGATGATCTGTTTTTGCCTGTAGATCGCAAACATAAATAGCCAACAATCTGGATTTATCGTTAAGATTCTTACTCCATTGCTGAGAAGTATAGATCGGTCTGCATTACGCAAAGTGTGTTCTCCGCCAACTTCTCTGTCTCATTTTGCTCACAGAATATGAATAGTCCCAATGGATTTCTACTATGTCCTCAGTTCTATAGGTGCATACAGATTGCAAAGGGATGCAACATGATCCTTTCTTTCATGTAAGTGGCAAGAGTCCATGACCTAGTGACTCCCACCTCACTCATACCTCATGGTGAAGCAAGTTGTGCTTGATTTTCTTTTGTGATAGGCGCTTTTGAGCATATTGAAGCCCAGTTCCTCTCAAAATACAGTGTTTGTCTGAGGGATGTGAAGGTAGTATTGCCTGATGATGCCATGTTTTCACCTATGGGAAATCTATTCTAAGGTTCTCTCTAATCGGTCGCAGAGATTTATCTTTGCCTCCCTTTGCAGATCGACATTATACTCCTCTACCATTACCTCTGCTTATATGTTTTAGTACTGGTTTTGCTGTCTGATATATGTGGATGGGTGTCTTCTGGTAAGTGTATATCATTTTTAAAGCCACTCTCAGCTATGTTTGGCACTTTATCTTATAAAGTTTTAAATGTATATTGTATATATTTGCCACGAGTCAGGTCTATGTATTTCCATTTGCAGTCTAAACAGTTTCAGCTTGGGAATTATGTTTATGGGAGTTTTAGGCTTACCTAGGGTTCCAGTTAATTATAACTTGAAGTCTGTTTTTTTTCAAATAATTTTGTGGCCTTAGGCTCGCGATGACTCAGAATGTTACTTTTTATTGCAACACTTGGCGCAAAGATTTTTGTTATATAAGTCTCTCCCTCTTTTTGCTCTCTGCTCTCATTTGATCTTAGAGGGCTAGGTTGCTTGCTTTTGATTTTACTTTTGTATAAAAATGTTATCATAAGCATTTTTTCCAATTTCTGAAACTGCTATTTGAGGAAATTGGATATTTTGTTAAAATTTTTAATTTTTTTAATTGTTTGTTACATTTTGCAATATGTCTCAGACTGATCCTGCCTCTGTTGTTACTGTAGGAACTCAGCTGCCTGAACACAATTCTACAAAAGCTAAGTGTGTATGTTGTAAATTAGCTGATCTTACTTCTTAAGCTCAAATATTTGGCACTTGATATGAAAAAGTATTAAATGCTGATAATGTTTCTATAAGTACAAATACATCTACTGTTAAACCTTCACAGTCTAATGTACATGATATTCCTGTAGATATTAAAGATTATATTGCTGCAGCCATAGAGAAGGCTATGACTGATATTCTCCCTTCAAATAAACGTAAAAGGTCTCTCCTTACTTCTCATAAATCTGATGAAGCCTGTATTGATCGTCAGCATACTGAAGTATCTGAGGATTTCTCTGGCTCAGAGAATCCTACTTCAGAGTCTAAAATTGATAAATCAACCTTTCTTTTTAAGATTGAATATATTCTTTCTTTATTAAAGGAAGTATTGTTTACTTTGGGTATTGAGGAATCTAGTCCTCTTGGTAACAAGAATAGCAAACATTTGAATTCTGTTTTTAAAACTTCTGAGGTTACTCCTGAAGTGTTTCCTATTCCAGATGCTATCTCTCATATGATTACTAAGAAATGGTCTAAACTTGGTGCTTCTTTTAACCCTTCTTATAGGTTTAAAAAGTTATATCATTTACCTATGGCTAATGTAGAGTTTTGGTAAAAGTCCCTAAGGTTGATGGGGCTATTTCTACTTTGGCCAAATATACTACTATTCCTATGGAAGATAGTACTTCTTTTAAGGATCCTTTAGATAGGAAGATTGAATCTTATCTTAGAAAAGCATATTTACATACTGGCTATATTCTTAGACCTGCCATTTCTATGGCTGATGTTGCTGCTGCTTAAACTTTTAGGTTGGACAGTTTGGCTCAACAGTTAATAGATCCTGAATTGTCTAGCATTGTTGTTTTACTTCAACATGCTAATCATTTTATTTGTGATGCTATATTTTATATCATTAAGATTGATATTAAATCAATGTCCTTAGCTATTCTTACTAGAAGAGCTTTATGGCTTAAATCTTGGAATGCTGATATGGTGTCTAAATCCAGATTACTATCTTTATCATTTCAGGGTAGTAATTTATTTGGTTCTCAATTGGATTCTATTATCTCCACTATCGCCGGGGGAAAGGGAGTTTTTCTGCCCCAAGATAAGAAATCTTAAGGTAAATTCAAAGCTCCCAATCGTTTTTGTTCCTTTCGTCAGAATAGAGAACACAAAACCTCTCCTTCCCCTAAGGCCTCTGGCTCTAATTGGAGACCATCTCCAAATTGGAATAAATCCAAGCCTTTCAAAAAACCTAATCCAACCCCTTAGACTGCATGAAGGTGCAGCCCTCAAACCAGTTCAACTGGTGGGTGGCAGATTGAATTGATTTCAACACATTTGGACAGTCTCTGTTCAAAACCAGTGGATTCAGAATATTGTTTCTCAGGGGTATCGAATAGGTTTCAGAATAAGACCTCCCATGAAGATTCTTTCTTTTTCATGTTCCAACAAACCCTGTGAAGGCTCAGGCTTTCGGAAATGTGTTTCAGACCTGCAGCTTTTTAGGGGTTGATTGTTCCAGTTCCTCTGCAGGAACGGGGTTTGGGTTTTTATTCAAATCTATTCATTGTCCCAAAGAAAGAAGGTTCTTCAGACCAATTCTGGATCTGAAATTTCTAAATCGTTTTGTAAGAGTCCCAACTTTCAAGTTGGTGACTATAAGAACTATTCTGCCTTTTGTTCAGCAAGGTCATTTCATGTCCACAATAGACTTACAGGACGATTATCTTCATATTTCGATTCATCCAGACCACTATCATTTTCTGAGATTCTCTTTTCTAGACAAGCATTACCAATTTGTCGCTCTTCTGTTTGCCCTAGCAACAGCTCTGAGAATCTTTTCAACAGTTCTCGGTGCCCTTCTATCTGTAATCAGAGATCAGGGTATTGCAGTGTTTCCTTACTTGGACGATATCTTGGTACTAACTCAATCTTTTCATTTAGCTGAATCTCACACGAAACAAATAGTGTGGTTTCTTCAAAGACATGGTTAAAGGATCAATTTACAAAAGAGTTTCTTGATTCCTTAGACAAGGGTCACCTTTTTTAGGTTTCCAGATAGATTCAGTGTCCATGACTCTTTCTCTGACAGACAAGAGACTAATGAAAAACTTAGTTTTAGCTTGTCTAAACCTTCAGTCTCTATCATTCTCTTCAGTGGTTATGTGCATGGAAGTTTAAGGTCTCATGACTGCAGCATCGGATGCGATCCCCTTTGCTCGTTTTCATATGAGGCCTCTACAGCTTTGCATGTTGCACCAATGGTGCAGGGATTATACTCGGATATCACAACTGATATACTTAAATCCCAGCACTCAACTCTCTCTGATTTGGTGGTTGGACCATCACCTTATTATTCAAGGGGCCTCATGTTTTCATCCTACCTGGACTGTGATGACAACAGATGCAAGTCTTACAGGTTGGGGAGCTGTCTGGGGGGTCTATGACAGCACAAGGGGTTTGGAAACCACAAGAGGTGAGATTACCAATCAATATTTTAGAACTCTGTGCTATTTTCAGTGCTCTTCAGGTGTGGCCTCTATTGAAGAGAGAACTTTACAATCATTTTCAAACAGACAATATCACAACAGTGGCATATGTCAATCATCAAGGAGGGACTCGCAGTCCTTCAGCAATTAAATAAGTATCTCTGATACTTTCTTGGGCAGAATCCAACTCTTGTCAAATATCTGCAATTCATATCCCTGGTGTAGGCAATTGGGAAGTGGATTATCTCAGCCTTCAGACTTTATATCCAGGGGAGTGGTCTCTCCATCAAGATGTGTTTTTCCATCTTGTACAGATGTGGGGTCTTCCAGAAATAGATCTGATGGCCTCTTGTCTAAACAAGAAGCTTCCCAGATACCTTTCCAGGTCCAGGGATCCTCAGGCGGAGATGATGGATGCGTTAGCAGTTCCTTGGTTTTACCAACCTGTTTATATTTTTCCGCCTCTGGTTCTTCTTCCAAGGGTGATCTCCAAGATCATAATGGAACAATCTCACGTATTTCTGATAGCACCAGCATGGCCTCATAGGTTTTGGTATGTGGATCTTGTCCGGATGTCCAGTTGCCAGCCTTGACCACTTCCTTTAAGGCCAGACCTTCTGTCTCAAGGGCCATTTTTCCATCAGGATCTCAAATCGCTAAATTTGGAGGCATGGCAATTGAACGCTTAGTGCTTAGTCATAGAGGTTTCTCTGACTCAGTGATTAGCACTATGATACAGGCTCGTAAGTCTGTTTCAAGGAAAATGTATCATCGGGATTGGAAAACCTATATTTCATGGTGTTCCATTCATAATTATTCCTGGCATTCTTTCAGAATTCCTAGAATTTTACAGTTTCTTCAGGATGGTTTGGATAAGGTTTTGTCTGCAAATAATTTAAAAGGACACATTTATGCTCTTTCTGTCTTTTTTCATAGAACGATTGCTAAACTTCCTGACATTCACTGTTTTGTTCAGGCTTTGATTTGTATCAAACCTGTTATTAAATCTATTTCTCCTCCTTGGAGTCTCAATTTGGTTTTAAAAATTTTGCAGGCTCATCTTTTTGAGCCTATGCATTCTTTGGATATTAAACTACTTTCTTGGAAAGTGTTATATCTTTTGGCTATCTCTTCTGCTAGAAGAGTTTCCGAATGATCTGTTCTCTCTTGTGAGTCCCCTTATCTGATTTTCCATCAAGATAAAGCTGTTTTGCGGACTTCATTTAAATTTTTACCTAAAGTTGTGACTTCTAACAACATCAATAGGGAAATTGTTGTTCCTTCCTTGTGTCCAAATCCTAAGAATACTCTTGAAAGGTCTCTACATTCTTTGGATGTGGTAAGAGCTTTGAAATATTATGTTGAGGCTTCTAAAGATTTCAGAAATACTTCTAGTCTGTTAGTTATTTTTTCTGGTTCCAGGAAAGGTCAGAAAGCCTCTGCCATTTCTTTGGCATCTTGGTTGAAACTTTTGATTCACAAAGCTTATTTGAATGCGGAGCGGTCCCCGCCTCAGAGAATTACAGCTCATTCTACTAGATCAGTTGCTTCTTCTTGGGCTTTTAAGAATGAAGCTTCAGTTGATCAAATTTGCAAAAGCAGCAACTTGGTCTTCTTTGCATACTTTTACTAAATTTTACCATTTTGATGTGTTTGCTTCCTCGGAAGCAGCCTTTGGTAGAAAGGCTCTGCAGGCAGTTGTCTCAGTTTGATTCTAATGCCTTTTGATTTGAGTTTTTTCTTTAATTTTTTTTAAAGAAAACTTAATTATTTTGGATTTAATTTCTCAGCGGATTTAGCTGTTGTTATTGTATCCCTCCCTCTCTAGTGACTCATGGTTTTCCACATCTTGGGTATTGTATCCCATACGGTACTAACTTATAGATTCTTGCCACTTACATGAAAGAAAACATAATTTATGTAAGAACTTACCTAATAAATTAATTTCTTTCATAGTGGCAAGAGTCCATGAGACCCACCCTATTTTTTGTGGTTATGATTTTTTTGTATATGGCACTTTATTTTTTCCAGTTCCTCTTTTTGTATGCTTTTTACTTTTAAAGTATGAGTGAAGTGGGAAGTGTATTTATATGCATTTTGAGATTTGGGAAACTTTGCCCCCTCCTGGTAGGAATCTATATCTCATATGCCACTAGCTCATGGACTCTTTCCACTATGAAAGAAATTAATTTATCAGGTACGTTCTTACATAAATTATGTTTTCGATTTGGGGCTCACATTGATCTGTACTCGACAGCCTATGGTAGGGCTGATCTCGCATAATGTTGGCGGGTCAGGTGGTGCAGTCATTGAACGATGCTGGGGCCCCAGGACATCTTCACCAGCAAATTGCACACCAAATTCTTCATTTCTGGCGGCCTCAGTGAAACATGCAGCTGAAGACGGACTTTGCACAACTCGTAGGGTTTCAGTAAATTCTTCTTGATACTGGCTAAGCAAAGTACATAGTTCCCGTAATAAATGCTAGGCTCCATATCTAAAATATTAAGATCATGTGTTACACAGACTGCATCGGTGCATGCCGACTCCAAGGATATACACCCCTGGAGTGTTGGTAGTGAGGCTTCAACCTTAAAGTTAGCTCTGTATCATTGTAGTGGACAGCAATCCTAAAAAGAAAGGCATCATCTGGAGAAACGTGCCCTCATAAACAAATATCTGCAGGATTAATGTTCAGATGGCAGCCGAAACTAGAGATATTTTTTTTATTTTTTTATTTTCCTTTTATTGAGGTAAAATAAAATAAGTACAGGTATATCAAGACATAGTGTCTCTTTGAGTTACATCATCACTCAGAGACAGTTATACATACAGAATTGTGTCAGCTGTACATAAATAAGAAAACAGAAAAGAACTGGCTTGATTATGAACAAAAATGAACTAGTCTACTAATATCAATGCAATCATTATCCAGCACTCACCTCAATAAAGTTTATAAAAGTTTAGAATTCCTTACCCTGTTCTATTAACAAACTATTGTACCGGTGAATTCTCCTGAAGACTAAGTCAAGGGTCCTCCGACGTGTCCTCAATCCAACCTAGCCCTCTCCTAATCCCTTCGGTTATACCTTATTGTATGGGGATCTCGTTCAATTGTTGGGGGTGCACTCAAAGTGTAGAGATTAGGGTATTAAATATGAAAGTTTCTTATGAGACAGTGATAATGTTATGATATATATTGTTGAGAGGAGCTGAACCTAACTGGGCAGGGAAGAAAATTGGCATATTATTATTTGCCTACTATACCATTTCAGTTACTAGAGATATTTTATAGATGTTGTAGGAAAGCTGGAGCAGCGCACAACGATGCGTCCAATCATGGCCACTGCCCTTAAGTATCCATCAATATTTATTTTTCTTTTTTTTTTTAAAGTTTTCTTTTATTGAGGCTTTAGAAATTACAAAACAAATATGAAAGGTCAATACATATGACTAACAAAAACCAGCAGTTACTCATTCGACTTTATATCGTAAATACATATAAGATATTCTGCATACAAGTGTGACCTACTAATTTGAGACCTCATTTGCAGTATTAAATATCTCCCTCTGGTGCTAAAAGGCCACTCTTGGACCTCACATTACTCCTTAATGCTATATAAGGAAGTCTAGATATGTTTGATTAATGAATTAAAGTAAATCTAAACATGATACACTTTCAAAGGGGCTTGACTGTATATATTCTCTGGTAAATTAAAATTTCAAAAAGGTAAAAATAAGCATTTTAACCATTACCTAAATGTGGCAGAAATTAGAGATGGGAAAAATTGTTTAGTCCAAGGTTCATCAAACCAAGAGTAAAAATGTAACTTCTTAAAAAGACTGTTAGGTACGTGCATTTAATCAGAGGTCAAATTCAATTAACTATAAATAATAATATGAAATGTTTGCAGTATGAATAAATGATCTTAGCTATTAAGTTGTTTTGTATTACAATGCAGACTGTTTTTAAAACTAACAAAATAGTGAGAGTGTGGTATGAACCAACGTGTTCCACACCCTTAGGGGGCGCCTCCTTATGCTAGAGTACAATATTAATGAAATTATTAGTATTGACTAAATCAATTATACCAAACAATGTCCATAATTCCAATGATAAAATGTAAATCCAAAGAGGTGATAGATGTGAATCCGAAAAAGTGTGGCAGCCTATATAGGACGGTCATCCTGATATGTTGTTAACTGGAAAAAGAGAAGAAAACAGAAGCGCCAACATGGCCTAGTACAACCAGAACAAAAATCCAGAAAAAGCAGAAACAGGTGTATACTCACAAACAAGGCGCACCCTATGGTGCTAGTAATGTAGGCTGGAACCTCGCAGTGATCCAGCTCACTGAATATCTACAGCAAACATCCAATCATGAGTCCTTGGGAAAGCCTGTAGTTAGATGCCTGGGTGGACAAAAACACACAGACATAGCCCAGTACCGTTTGAGATATAGCAGAGAGTATCTGAAAGATTACACTTACAAGATCCAATGCACCTACAGGTGCACTAACAGCAGACTGGAACCTCACAGCCGCCCAGTAGACTGTAGACTCCAGGCTAACACAGCAGTTGTCCAAATATCCAGCAAACCAGAGACGCAGCATGTATAGACAGTGATATACACCAAAAGGATAGCAAGTGTATATTATAAAAAACTTTATTAAAAATGTGACGCGTTTCTCAGCTTACTGAGAGATGTTTCATCAGGCTAAAAATATGACAATTTTTTAAAAAAACTTGCTATATAACAGGAAATGAATAGTAAGTCTGCAATTGATAGGTCAGACAATTCAAACATTTAAATATTGACACCTGTGTGTAATCAATTGGTATGGTAACTCAAATAAACAAATGGTTTCATAGGTAATGTGGAAGATATAAACACATATAATCAAAAAACTCTCTGATTTGTTAATATGTAAATAATTGACATCGTTTCATAACAATATTTCGACTCAAATGTCCATCAGATGTAATTTTGAGACATAACAGATTGAAATAATAAAAAATAATAAAGATATTTAACATGTAAATGAAAAACACGCATATTTAAATGGGAATGTGACAAATCTTAAGCAGAATAACATTGTGTACACAAAACATCTTAAAAACCTAGCACTTTAATGGCCTACCATAAGTTACCTCACCAGGTTTGAGAACGCTAGTGTCTAAAAGTGTTGCTACTTCTGTTGAATTGATGCAAAGATACAAAATAGCTCCGTGAATAAAATACTCTTACTTTCTACTATAATTTATGTTCATAACCGGATACATTGTTTGTAGTAATGTCGACATGTTATTTTGTTGTGGCTCGAGTGAACTTGCTGACGTATTCCACGCTAAGAGCCTACCTCCTATCATATTCAGTGTATTGGAGAAATGAGTGTCTGAGAACCAATCAAATTTTGATGTTCGCCCTTATGGGCTATGTCCAAGCCCGTATAGGAGTCTGAAGGATCATATCATGATATGGGTGATGAGCCTAGGCGTGAGCCGTACAAAAAGTATGTAAAAATCTATCTCTGATAATAATCAGATTGAAGTGGTTGAAAGTGGCTAAACAACAATAGTATTTATAAAACTCATCGTAATCCTCTACCTTACACTAACTATTATATTTGTGTGATGTATCTCTATAACCCAATCAGATTGGAGAGTAGCTTTTGTGGGCAGGGTCTAGAGCCGTGTCATGTTCCTATGGTACGTATTACGCTACTAAAATACTAAGATTCTAACTTGATAAGTTGATAAATGCATTCAGTAACCTATCATGGACAAAGTCATAATAATCTGCATGATAATTTACATATATAGGATAGGGATCAAGACAAAAAGTTTGGATTACTCCAAAACTGGTGTAATATTAGGTATTCCAAATAGATGCTGCCCAAGTAGTGATAAGGAATTCTGGGAGCTAGATCATGTGGGGATAAACTAGTCTGTGAACCTAAGTAACAGATTGTTGGGTGCAAAAATCATATATGTGAGGGAAATATATTTATAAATATTAAATATGTGACCCTTAAGTTAGAACTAAATATAGATCACTCATCTTAAACATGTTAATGACTGAATGTAAAAATAGACAATGTCATTGTATCGATCAATTGATCATAGCTAATGCTAGATGTTTTTAAAACTAAGCAAAAGATTTGGATTTCGTGGACATGATGTTATTGCACTTAGTCATAGCCAAAAACAATTGTAGTACCCTGATTTAGCTGAAATCCCATCAATTATTATGAATAAGAATAAGGACACCTTATTATTTGTACTCTTCCCTACAGAGTAGAAGCTGTGCAACTGGTTTTACTATTGACCTCCCAGACATTGTGGTATTTCAGTGGCCTCATACTATCATTCTGAGGGTAAAATTCCCAGACCCACACAGAACAGTTGTTTTGCCACTGCTCAATATAGTTGTTACCTCATTCTCAGGTTTCAGATAACTTTCTCTTTTAAGACACGATGAGTCCACGGATCATCTTAATTACTAATGGGATATTCACCTCCTGGTCAGCAGGTGGAGGCAAAGAGCACCACAGCAGAGATGTTAAATAGCTCCTCCCTTCCCTCCCACCCCAGTCATTCTCTTTGCCTATGTTAGTGATAGGAATAGGTAAAGTGAGGTGTTAGTACAAATTCTTCAATCAAAAGTTTATTTTTTTTAAAGTTGTGAAAGATTGTGCTGCTTTGTTCTGGGGTGTGGCTGTAGTCCATATCAGTCTCTTCAGTAGAGCTTTTGGTGGCTTTAGAGCAATGGGAACTTGTGGGACATAATTCTCACTGCGCCTCCCATACTATTATGCTGCCCTTATCCTGATGGCCTAAGCAAACTTAACTCAGGTTTTATCATTTTCCACAGGGCTATGGGAGGTAGAGGACCTCTTAAACCTGCTGGACTGTCTTGCTGTCGGGCAGATTTTAAAGGTAAGTGCTGACTTTTTATTCTGGGTCTGGGAAGAGGATCTCAGAAGACGTAGAGCACTTAATTTTACAAAGTGGGATCATAACTCCTATTGTTAAGGGAGGGGACTCTGTGACAGCAAGTTGGAAGCAGGCACTGGGGCTAGAAGGGCTTAATCACTACGTCTAAGTAAGGTGCTCAGTAGGAGGTGATGGTTTGGTGACCAGAGTTTCTGTTAGTCTCAAACGTCTGGTGGACATATTTGGGCTAACTGATTCTGTCTGCAGAGCATCTCTCATGCGGTGGCAATATTTTACCTCAGGCTTCACAAGAGGTTAAGTTATCTACCGGTGGCTTAATTTTTTCACACTGTAATAATGGCGACCAGGAGTTTGGTACCGTTTTGAGCTGCGCACTCTGCTACTTTTATTTTTCTAAAAATGCCGACCGGTATTGTGATGCTACTATGCCCTAGAGGGGCGGAGCTACGTTTGGCTCTGTCTTTGGGCTGCGCTCTCCATATTATTTTCGGCAAGCAAGCTCAGTCTTTTCTCTTTTCTCAGGGACCGGACAGCGTCACAGCTGCGTTCCGGATCCATTTATAAATAAAAGTGAAGCTATTCATTTTTCTTTATGTGTAGCTACGTTTTAATAAAAAAAGTAAAGTTGGAGAGGTACTTGGTTTCTGTGATATGGTCACCTCAGCAGGATTAGGCTGAGGTGTAGATATTGTATACCAAGTTAACTTTCTTCTGCACATTAAAATATAAAATTACATTTTAAAATTTAAAGACACAGGACCATTTTTTATGTGTTCATTTTTTCTTTACAAAATTGAACATGTTTTTGTGTTTAACTCTTCCCTTGTGAATCAGAAGGAACCAAGGGGTCCTACTAGTGTCTATTTGGTGAATCAGAAGGAACCAAGGGGTCTTACTAGTGTCTATTTGGTTCTATGTGTTGATGTCAATGTGCTTATACAAACAGAGTTTTTTTCTGAATTACTCTCTCTAAGGGGCATGCTGTTTAAAAGTTTATTGAAGATGGTCAAGTTATGCCATTCATTTCTCCTAATGTGTCCCAAATAATTTATAGCCTACATGCAGTGCCCTGCGCTTCCTTTCATACTCCACCTGGAGTTACCTTGCATTTCATGCATTGTCTGTTTGTCCATACTGTAGAAAAGAAGTACAAAAGGACATATATTCATTCAATATTCCAAATTTTTCTCCCTGTATATGAAAGAGGAGGATACTTCGGAGGTATATGAGGGGGAATTCTCAAACTCAGATGGGGTAAAACCTTTATCTGATCCTGAGGTTGCCTTTCATATAATTTTAGATTGATTTCCTCCATTTGTAACTGGTGGAGGTTTTTTAGCTACCCTGGAAGACTCTGACACTACCATTGTAGTCTATACTAGAGAGCCCAGTTAATTATAATAAATGTGCCCTTTATGGTGAAGTTTTTTTTCTTATACCATATAGGGTTATACCAGGGCTTGCAATGGTAGACAGCGGTGTGCATTACTACCGTCACTAGTTCGGTGGCATATTGATTTGATGTGTTGTCTGATGCTTTCAGGATAGAAACTTCTTTGAATGAAACCCAGGATAGGATAACAGCTCTTATACTGGCTAATTCTTTTTTTTACAGATGCTTCCCTTCAAGTTAGCAATCAGGGACCAGAGATTTCGGTTCTATATTCTAGCTCGCAGAGCTTTATGGTTAAAACCTTGGTCTGCGGAGGTGTCCTCTAAGTCTAAGCTTCTAACTATTCCTAACAAGGAGTAGACCTTGTTTGGACCTGGCCTTCTCCCGCAGGATATGAGAATCAAACAAGAAGGGCGACAGAGCAATTTTAGTTCCTTTCGGAATTTAAAAACGAAACAAAAAAACATTTCCTTTTCTGCCTCTGAACAGGATCAGATTAGACCTGCATGGAGACCCAATCAATCTTGGAATAAGGGAAAACAATCCAAGAAGCCGGCTGTTGAATGAAGGACAGCATGAAGGGCATGCCCCCGATCCGGATCTGGATCTTGTAGGGGGCAGACTTTCTTGCTTCGCTCAGGTTTGGGTTCGAGACGTTCAGGATCCTTGGGTAATAGAAATAGTGTCCCAGGGATACAAGTTAGAATTCAAAATATTTTCTCCCAGAGTCAGGTTTCTGTTTCAAGATTGTCTGCAGACCAGACAAAAGAGAGAGGCGTACTTACAATGCGTAAGAGACCTTTCCAAACTGGGAGTGATTGTTCCTGATCCGGTTCAGGAACAGGGTCTGGGATTTTGTTACAATCTATTCATAGTTCCCAAAGAAAGAGGGAACCTTCAGGCCAATTTTAGATCTCAAGAATCTGAACAAATTTCTCAGAGTACTGTCCTTCAAGATGGAAGCTATTCGTTCCATTCTCCCTTTGATCCAAGAGGGTCAATTTATGACAACAGTGGATTTAAAGGACGCGTACCTGCATGTTCCCATTCACAGGGATCATTGCAAGTTTCTAAGGTTTGCTTTTCTAGACAAACCCTTCCAATTCATGGCTCTTCCCTTCGGTCTTGCCACAGCTCCTAGAATTTTCTCAAAGGTTCTGTGATCGCTATAAGGGGTGCTTCGGTTACGGGGCATTGCAGTGGCGCCCTATCTAGACAACTACTAGTACAGACGCCATCCTTACAGCAAGCAAGATTCCACACGGAAATGTAATTTTCCTTCCTGCGATCTCACGGTGGGAAGGTAAATTTGGATAAGAGTTCCTTAGTCCCAAATACAAAGGTAACTTTCTTGGGAGCCATAATAGATTCCCTATCGATGAAGATTTTTCTGACAGAAGTCAGGAAATTAAAGATTTTCCATACTTGTCTAGCTCTTCAGTCCACTCCTCAGCCATCAGTGGCTCAGTACATGGAGATAATCGGGCTGATGGTAGCCGCAATGGACATCATCCCGTTTGTTCAGTTCCATCTCGGACCTCTGCAGTTAAATATGCTCAGCTAATGGAACGGAGATTATGCGGATTTGTCTCCTCGAATACATTTGGAGCAGGAGACAAGGGATTCTCTTCAATGGTGGTTGTCTCTGGATCATCTTTTCCAGGGAACCTGCTTTCGCAGACCAGTTTGGGTGATTGTGACAACAGACCCCAGCCTTCTAGGGTTCCCTAATAGGCTCAGGGAGTGTGGACTCAGTCAGAGTCTGTTCTTCCTATAAACATCCTGGAGCTGAGAGCAATCTCCAATGCTCTTCTGGCCTGGCCTAAGTTAGCCTCGGTCCAGTTTATCAGGTTCCAGTTGGACAATATAACTTCAGCGGCTTACATCAATCATCAGGGAGGAACGAGGAGTTCCTTAGCGATGACAGAGGTGACCAAGATAATTCAGTGGGCGGAGGCCCATTCTTGTTGTCTGTCGACGATCCACATCCCAGGGGTGGACAACTGGGAGGCGGATTTTCTGAACAGGCAGACCTTTCATCCGGGGGAGTGGGAACTCCATCCGGAAGTGTTCTCCAGCCTGATTCTCAGGTGGGGTCAGCCGGAATTAGAACTCTTGGCATCGCGACAGAGTGCCAAGCTCCCAAGATTCGGGTCGAGGTCCAGGGACTCCTAGGCGGAACTGATAGATGCTATGGCGGTTTCTTGGACCTTCAGTCTAGCATATCAAATTCCTCCGTTTGTGCTTCTTCCTCGGGTCATTGCTCGGATCAAGCAGGAGAGGACATCAGTGATCCCCATTGCTCCTGCTTGGCCTTTGGTATGCGGATCTGGTGGATATGTCATCTCTGCCACTGTGGAGACTTCCGTTGACGAAGGACCTTTTAATTCAAGGGTCCTTCTTTCACCCGAATTTAGTTTCTCTGAGGCTGACTACTTGGAGATTGAACACTTAATTTTGTCTAAGCGGGGGATTTCTGACTTGGTCATAGTGACCATGATTCAGGCTAGCAAGCCTGTAACTAAAAGGATTTACCATAAGATATGGCGTAAATATCTCTTTGGTGTGAATCCAAGGGCTACTCATAGAGTAGAGTTAGGATTCCTAGAATTTTGTCTTTTCTCCAAGAAGGTTTGGACAAAGACTTATCGACTAGTTCCCTAAAGGGTCAAATCTCTGCATTATATATTTTGTTACATGAACATCTGATGGAGGTTCCGGATGTACAATCATTTTGTCAGACCTTGGTCAGGTTCAGGCCTTTGTTCAAACTAGTTACTCCTCCATGGAGTCTGAATTTAGTTCTTAAACTTCTTCAAGGTGCTCCGTTTGAGCCTATCCTTCGATATTAAGTTGTTATCTTGAAAAGTTTTATTTCTTGTTGCTATTTCCTCTGCTTGTAGAGTGTCAGAGGTCTCGGCATTTCAGTATGAGTCTCCTTACCTTATTTTCTATTCAGATAAGGTAGTTTTATGTACTACATTAGGATTTCTTCCTAAGGTTGTTTCTGATCGGAACTTTATTTAGGAGATTGTTGTTCCTTCCTTGTGTCCTAATCCTTCTTCTCAGAAGGAACGACTCTGTACAATTTGGACGTGGTCCGTGCTTAAAGCTTTCTCCTGCAGGCGACTAAGGATTTTCGTCAGTCTTTTCTTTGTTTGTGGTTTTCTCAGGAAAACGTAAGGGACAGAAGGCTATGGCTACTTCTCTTTCTTTTTGACTGAAGAGTATCATACGTTTTGCATATGAGACTGCTGGACAGCAGCCTCCAGAGAGAGTTATGGCTCATTCCATGAGAGCTGTTGCTTCCTCATGGACATTCACGAATGAAGCTGTTCTGTGGAACAGATTTGCAAGGCTGCAACTTGGTCCTCTCCACACTTTTTCAAAGTTCTTCAAATTCGATACTTTTATTTTGGCTGAGGCCCCTTTTGGGAGAAAGGTTCTTCAAGCAGTGGTGCCTTCCGTTTAGTTTACCTGTCTTGTCCCTCCCATATCTTCTGTGTACTCTAGCTTAGGTATTGAATCACATTAGTAATTAAGATGATCCGTGGACTCATCGTGTCTTAAAAAAGAAAAGAAAATGTATGCTTACAAGATAAATGTATTTCTTTTTTGACACGATGAGTCCACGGCCCGCTCCTTGTTCTTTTAGACAGGTTGTGGGCTATTGTAAACTTCAGACACCTCTGCACCTTGGCTCTTCCTAACTTTGGTCGAATGACTGGAGTGGGAGGAAAGGGAGGAGCTATTTAACAGCTCTGCTGTGGTGCTCTTTGCCTCCTCCTGCTGACCAGGAGGTGAATATCCCATTAGTAATTAAGATGATCCATGGACTCATTGGGGGGTAGTTATCAAGCCGTCTACTTTACCTGCCTTCGCCGGTTCAATACGCCCGCCTAAGCTTGCCTACCATCGCCGCCGCGGACCTGCAAAATTTCGCCTAAGTTATCAAAAAAGCTGTCAAAAAGCCGCGCACCAAGTACGGGGCGATGAGCAGCGGACTGTGAAAGTTATCACTCATCCGATCTCGCTGCTCTTCGGCTTTTTGACAGCTTTATTGATACCCCTGTCACTAAGCACCCACACTAACTACACTGTTCTACCCCCTATACCGGCGCCCCCGAAGCCCCCCGCAACTCAATAAAGTTATTAACCCCTAAACCGCCGCTCCTAGACCCCGCCGCAACTCTTATAAATGTATTAACCCCTAAACCGCCGCTCCTGGACACCGCCGCCACCTACATTATACCTAGTAACCCCTATCCTGCCCCCCCCCCATATCGCCGCCACCTATAATAAAGTTATTAACCCCTATCCTGCGGATCCCGGACCTCGCCGCAACTAAATAAATAGTTTAACCCCTAAACTGCCACTCCCGGACCCTGCCGCAACCTATATTAAACTTATTAACCCCTAATCTGCCCCCCTACACCGTCGCCACCTATAATAAATTTATTAACCCCTATCCTGCCCCCCTACACCGCCGCCACTGTAATAAAATTATTAACCCCTAAACCTAAGTCTAACACTAACCCTAACACCACCCTAACTTAAATATTAATTAAATAAATCTAAATAATATTTCTCTTACTAACTGAGTTAATCCTATTTAAAACTAAATACTTACCTTTAAAATAAATCCTAATATAGCTACAATATAAATAATAATTATATTGTAGCTATCTTAGGATTTATTTTTATTTTACAGGCAACTTTCAATTTATTTTAACTAGGTACAATAGCTATTAAATAGTTATTAACTATTTAATAGCTACCTAGCTAAAATAAAGAGAAATTAACCTGTAAAATAAAAACTAACCTAAGTTACAAGTACACCTAACACTACACTATACTTTAATAAATTATTCCTATTTAAAACTAAATACTTACCTGTAAAATAAACCCTAAGATAGCTACAATATAATTAATAATTACATTGTAGCTATTTTAGGATTTATATTTATTTTACAGGTAACTTTGTATTTATTTTAGCAAGTTAGAATAGTTAATAACTATTTAATAACTACCTAGCTAAAAGAAATACAAAATTACCTGTAAAATAAATCCTAACCTAAGTTACAATTAAACCTAACACTACACTATCATTAAATTAATTAAATAAATTACCTACAAATAACTACAATTAAATACAATTAAATAAACTAACTAAAGTACAAAAAATAAAAAAAGCTAAGTTACAAAAAATAAAAAAAATAAATTACAAACATTTAAAAAATATTACAACAATTTTAAGCTACTTACACCTAATCTAAGCCCCCTAATAAAATAACAAAGCCCGCCAAAATAAAAAAATTCCCTACCCTATTCTAAATTAAAAAGTTACCAGCTCTTTTACCTTACCAGCCCTTAAACGTCCCTTAAAGGAATCTTCATTCAGTCGTCGGCCGTCAGGGAAGAAGGATGTTCCGCGTCGGTGGGATGAAGATGGATCCGGAAGAAAGAAGATTGAAGACGCCGCTTGGAAGATGACATCGTCCGGATGGAAGACTTCTTCAGCACCGCCTGGATGATGACTTCATCGGATGGAAGACTTCTTCAGCGCCCTTTGGATGACGACTTCTGCCGCTCCGGATCTCCTCTTCGGTTCCATCGGTGGTCGGCTGGCTGAAGACGACTAAAGGTAGGATGATCTTCAGGGGGGTAGTGTTAGGTTTATTTAAGGGGGGTTGATTTAGATTTGGGGCATGTGGGTGGTGGGTTTTAATGTTGAGGGGGTTGTATTTTTCTTTTACAGGCAAAAGAGCAGAATTCTTTGGGGCATGCCCTGCAAAAGTCCCTTTTAAGGGCTGGTAAGGTTAAAGAGCTGGTAACTTTTTAATTTAGAATAGGGAAGGGCATTTTTTTATTTTGGGGGGCTTTGTTATTTTATTAGGGGGCTTAGATTAGGTGTAAGTAGCTTAAAATTGTTGTAATATTTTTTAAATGTTTGTAACTTTTTTTTTTTTTGTAACTTAGCTTTTTTTATTTTTTGTACTTTAGTTAGTTTATTTAATTGTATTTAATTGTAGTTATTTGTAGGTAATTTATTTAATTAATTTAATGATAGTGTAGTGTTAGGTTTAATTGTAACTTAGCTTAGGATTTATTTTACAGGTAATTTTGTATTTCTTTTAGCTAGGTAGTTATTAAATAGTTAATAACTATTCTAACTAGCTAAAATAAATACAAAGTTACCTGTAAAATATATATATTTTTGACTGAAGAGTATCATACGTTTTGCATATGAGACTGCTGGACAGCAGCCTCCAGAGAGAGTTATGGCTCATTCCATGAGAGCTGTTGCTTCCTCATGGACATTCACGAATGAAGCTGTTCTGTGGAACAGATTTGCAAGGCTGCAACTTGGTCCTCTCCACACTTTTTCAAAGTTCTTCAAATTCGATACTTTTATTTTGGCTGAGGCCCCTTTTGGGAGAAAGGTTCTTCAAGCAGTGGTGCCTTCCGTTTAGTTTACCTGTCTTGTCCCTCCCATATCTTCTGTGTACTCTAGCTTAGGTATTGAATCACATTAGTAATTAAGATGATCCGTGGACTCATCGTGTCTTAAAAAAGAAAAGAAAATGTATGCTTACAAGATAAATGTATTTCTTTTTTGACACGATGAGTCCACGGCCCGCTCCTTGTTCTTTTAGACAGGTTGTGGGCTATTGTAAACTTCAGACACCTCTGCACCTTGGCTCTTCCTAACTTTGGTCGAATGACTGGAGTGGGAGGAAAGGGAGGAGCTATTTAACAGCTCTGCTGTGGTGCTCTTTGCCTCCTCCTGCTGACCAGGAGGTGAATATCCCATTAGTAATTAAGATGATCCATGGACTCATTGGGGGGTAGTTATCAAGCCGTCTACTTTACCTGCCTTCGCCGGTTCAATACGCCCGCCTAAGCTTGCCTACCATCGCCGCCGCGGACCTGCAAAATTTCGCCTAAGTTATCAAAAAAGCTGTCAAAAAGCCGCGCACCAAGTACGGGGCGATGAGCAGCGGACTGTGAAAGTTATCACTCATCCGATCTCGCTGCTCTTCGGCTTTTTGACAGCTTTATTGATACCCCTGTCACTAAGCACCCACACTAACTACACTGTTCTACCCCCTATACCGGCGCCCCCGAAGCCCCCCGCAACTCAATAAAGTTATTAACCCCTAAACCGCCGCTCCTAGACCCCGCCGCAACTCTTATAAATGTATTAACCCCTAAACCGCCGCTCCTGGACACCGCCGCCACCTACATTATACCTAGTAACCCCTATCCTGCCCCCCCCCCCCATATCGCCGCCACCTATAATAAAGTTATTAACCCCTATCCTGCGGATCCCGGACCTCGCCGCAACTAAATAAATAGTTTAACCCCTAAACTGCCACTCCCGGACCCTGCCGCAACCTATATTAAACTTATTAACCCCTAATCTGCCCCCCTACACCGTCGCCACCTATAATAAATTTATTAACCCCTATCCTGCCCCCCTACACCGCCGCCACTGTAATAAAATTATTAACCCCTAAACCTAAGTCTAACACTAACCCTAACACCACCCTAACTTAAATATTAATTAAATAAATCTAAATAATATTTCTCTTACTAACTAAGTTAATCCTATTTAAAACTAAATACTTACCTTTAAAATAAATCCTAATATAGCTACAATATAAATAATAATTATATTGTAGCTATCTTAGGATTTATTTTTATTTTACAGGCAACTTTCAATTTATTTTAACTAGGTACAATAGCTATTAAATAGTTATTAACTATTTAATAGCTACCTAGCTAAAATAAAGAGAAATTAACCTGTAAAATAAAAACTAACCTAAGTTACAAGTACACCTAACACTACACTATACTTTAATAAATTATTCCTATTTAAAACTAAATACTTACCTGTAAAATAAACCCTAAGATAGCTACAATATAATTAATAATTACATTGTAGCTATTTTAGGATTTATATTTATTTTACAGGTAACTTTGTATTTATTTTAGCAAGTTAGAATAGTTAATAACTATTTAATAACTACCTAGCTAAAAGAAATACAAAATTACCTGTAAAATAAATCCTAACCTAAGTTACAATTAAACCTAACACTACACTATCATTAAATTAATTAAATAAATTACCTACAAATAACTACAATTAAATACAATTAAATAAACTAACTAAAGTACAAAAAATAAAAAAAGCTAAGTTACAAAAAATAAAAAAAATAAATTACAAACATTTAAAAAATATTACAACAATTTTAAGCTACTTACACCTAATCTAAGCCCCCTAATAAAATAACAAAGCCCGCCAAAATAAAAAAATTCCCTACCCTATTCTAAATTAAAAAGTTACCAGCTCTTTTACCTTACCAGCCCTTAAACGTCCCTTAAAGGAATCTTCATTCAGTCGTCGGCCGTCAGGGAAGAAGGATGTTCCGCGTCGGTGGGATGAAGATGGATCCGGAAGAAAGAAGATTGAAGACGCCGCTTGGAAGATGACATCGTCCGGATGGAAGACTTCTTCAGCACCGCCTGGATGATGACTTCATCGGATGGAAGACTTCTTCAGCGCCCTTTGGATGACGACTTCTGCCGCTCCGGATCTCCTCTTCGGTTCCATCGGTGGTCGGCTGGCTGAAGACGACTAAAGGTAGGATGATCTTCAGGGGGGTAGTGTTAGGTTTATTTAAGGGGGGTTGATTTAGATTTGGGGCATGTGGGTGGTGGGTTTTAATGTTGAGGGGGTTGTATTTTTCTTTTACAGGCAAAAGAGCAGAATTCTTTGGGGCATGCCCTGCAAAAGTCCCTTTTAAGGGCTGGTAAGGTTAAAGAGCTGGTAACTTTTTAATTTAGAATAGGGAAGGGCATTTTTTTATTTTGGGGGGCTTTGTTATTTTATTAGGGGGCTTAGATTAGGTGTAAGTAGCTTAAAATTGTTGTAATATTTTTTAAATGTTTGTAACTTTTTTTTTTTTTGTAACTTAGCTTTTTTTATTTTTTGTACTTTAGTTAGTTTATTTAATTGTATTTAATTGTAGTTATTTGTAGGTAATTTATTTAATTAATTTAATGATAGTGTAGTGTTAGGTTTAATTGTAACTTAGCTTAGGATTTATTTTACAGGTAATTTTGTATTTCTTTTAGCTAGGTAGTTATTAAATAGTTAATAACTATTCTAACTAGCTAAAATAAATACAAAGTTACCTGTAAAATATATATAAATCCTAAAATAGCTACAATGTAATTATTAATTATATTGTAGCTATCTTAGGGTTTATTTTACAGGTAAGTATTTAGTTTTAGTATAGTGTAGTGTTAGGTGTAATTGTAACTTAGGTTAGTTTTATTTTACAGGTAAATTTCTCTTTATTTTAGCTAGGTAGCTATTAAATAGTTAATACTATTTAATAGCTATTGTACCTAGTTAAAATAAATTGAAAGATGCCTGTAAAATAAAAATAAATCCTAAGATAGCTATTTAATTTAATTATTATATTGTAGCTATATTAGGGTTTATTTTAAAGGTAAGTATTTAGTTGTAAATAGGATTAATTTAGTTAATAAGAGAAATATTATTTAGATTTATTTAAGGGGGGTGTTAGGGTTAGTGTTAGACTTAGGTTTAGGGGTTAATTATTTTATTACAGTGGCGGCGGTGTAGGGGGGGCAGGATAGGGGTTAATAAATTTATTATAGGTGGCGACGGTGTAGGGGGGGCAGATTAGGGGTTAATAAGTTTAATATAGGTTGCGGCGGGGTCCGGGAGCGGCGGTTTAAGGGTTAAACTATTTATTTAATTGCCGCGAGGTCCCTGATCCGCAGGATAGGGGTTAATAACTTTATTATAGGAAGCTTACGTCACTAAATTCTACTTTTGCCGTTATCTAGGGCTTGATAACTAAGGCGAATCAGCCTCGCCAAAAATACGCTGCGTAATTCCAGCGTATTTGAGGTTGACGGCTTGATAACTAGAGGCCACTGTGTCAAAAAACAAATAAATTTATCAGGTAAGCATACATTTTCTTTTTATGAGTGGTTTCCATCCTAAGAGAATTTCTGGGGTTGGTCCCTGATCCAGTACATTTTGGTTTAATTTATAAGTAACACTAGCATCTCTGGCTACTGGGTCCTTGAAGACATTGACTGATGTCTACTTTTAGAGTTTATTAAATATTTACAGGGATATCTGCAAATGAGCTCTAAAGGGCCTTCATGTCAGAGTTCAAAGAGGCAACAGTGTTCCTAACATCAATGCATGAACACATTGGAAATGGTCCTTGTATAACTGGGGTACTTTTTGGAGATAGTCTCTGGCTCTGATCCATTTTTCATGTTGTTTTCTGTCTTTATTGCAATGGCTGTTGATAGCTACTGAAAATATGATTTCACAAAGTTTTCCTAGGCATTTTATCTTCTAATCTGTTTAACCAAGAACAGGCATATTGTAGATTCTCTAAGATCCTTTTTTTCTTATTCTTTTGAAAGGCAGAAGGTCTTTATCTCTCTACCTGTGCTTCTTTTTTACTATTTGGTGTAATGTCTTATTTTAGGATAGGTTAAATTATTATTCAGAGATTAAAGCCAATTTACTTCTATTATCATATTTGCTTTATTCTATTGATATCCTTTGCTGAAGGCATAACAATGCACTATTGGGATCTAGCTGAACATTTATGTGCAGCCAGCAATCAGCAGCTAACTCCCAGTGGTCCATTGCTGCTTAAAGGGACACAACCCCAATTTTTTTATCTTTCATGATTCAGATAGATCAGGCAATTTTAAGCAACTTTATAATTATACATTTTTTCTTCTTTCTCTTGCTATCTTTATTTGAAAAAGCTACCCAGGTGCTGAACCAAAAATGGCTGCTACGCTTACATTCCTGCTTTTTTAAATAAAGATACCAAGATAATTAAGAACAATTTATAATAGGAGTAAATTAGAAAGTTGTTTAAAATTTCATGAAAGAAAAAATTTGGGTTTTGTGTCCCTTTAAGAGCCTACCTAGGTATATGTTGGGAAGTTACTTACAATTACATTTCCTATCTGAATCTTGATAGTTTAATTTTCACATTACTGTTCCTTTTAAGTACAAATTTCAAGTTCTAAACTTGGGCACATCATGACACTTATCTGTAGCCAAACAATGCAGGTGATAATAGCGACTTAATGAAAATTGTCTGTAATAATCACATACACTAACACTAATTCTCTTTCTTATTATATCTCTTCCTAATGTTTCAGTATGAAGGCTAGGAAGGTTTTTTTATTTGGTTATTCCACTGGTTTTAAAACCTGCACTTAGGCCTCCCTAACAGTCCACATTTTGAGGATATCTGAACTGGAGTACAGGTGAAATAATCATCTGATAAGTAAACAATGTTATTTTACCTGCTCTCATCCACGGTAATCCTGGAAATCTGGCCTGTTGGGGAGGCCCGAGGACAGGTTTGAAAATCAGTGAGTTATTCTGATGGAAAGACAAAATAGTTGTCTAACTAAAACCATGAGATATTACACTGGGGCTACTTTTATTGTGAAACAGATGCACTTTTTTTGCACTTTTAGGTTATAGAAAAAGACAGTGTGTCTCTATTTGTCAAGTCAATGTATCTGCAAGAAAGCTCCATTTCAAGATCACTTCTCATTCACCTAAAGTTACAGCAATGGAACAATGCAAAGCATACACTTGGTCCTCACTACAATCTTTTCAGTCGTGTTTTGTATGTATATATATATATATATATATATATATATATATATATATATATATATATATATATATACAGTTGTATGTAAAAGTTTAGGCACCCCTGACAATTTCCATGATTTTCATTTATAAATAATTGGGTGTTTGGATCAGCAATTTCATTTTGATCTATCAAATAACTGAAGGACACAGTAATATTTCAGTAGTGAAATTATGTTTATTGGATTAACAGAAAATGTGCAATATTCATCAAAACGAAATTAGACAGGTGCATAAATTTGGGCACCCCAACAGAAATATTGCATCAATATTTATTAGAGCCTCCTTTAGCAGAAATAACAGTCTCTAGACGCTTCCTATAGGCTGTAATAAGTTTCTGGATGAAGGTATTTTGGACCATTCCTCTTTGCAAAACATCTCCAGTTCAGTTAGCTTTGATGGTTGTTGAGAATGGACAGCCCGCTTCAAATCACCCCACAAATTTTCAATGATATTCAGGTCTGGGGACTGGGATGGCCATTCCAGAACATTGTACTTGTTCCTCTGCATAAATGCCAGAGTAGATTTTGAGCAGTGTTTTGGGTCGTTGTTTTATTGAAATATCCAGCTCCGGCATAACTTCAACTTTGTGACTGATTCCTCAGTACCGGCACTGGCCACATAAACCCACAGCATGATGAAACATCAACCAAATTTTACTGTGGCTAGCAAGTGTTTGGAATGCTGTGTACTTTTGCCGCCATGCATAACGCCCCTTGTTATGACCAAATAACGCAATCTTTGTTTCATCAGTCCACAGCACCTTCTTCCAAAATGAAGCTGGCTTGTCCAAATGTTCGTTTGCATACCTCAAGCGACTCTGTTTGTGGCATGTGTGCAGAAAAGGCTTCTTCCGCATCACTCTTCCATACGCTGAATTGTTGAACGATGCACAGTGACACCATCTGCAGCAAGATGATGTTGTAGGTCTTTGGATGTGGTCTGTGGGCTGTTTTTGACCGTTCTCACCATCCTTTGCATCTCCGATATTTTACTTCTGACCTTAACAAGAACTGTGCCTGTGGTCTTCCATTTCCTCACTATGTTCCTCACAGTGGACACTGACAGCTTAAATCTCTGCAATAGCTTTTTTTAGCCTTTCGCCTAAACCATAATTTTGAACAATCTTTGTTTTCAGGTCATTTAAGAGTTGTTTTGAAGCCCCCCTGTTGCCACTCTTCCAACTTGCAATTGGCCACTTTAAATACTTTTTCTCATGATTTGATGCACCTGTATATGATATATATGTATATACACAGACAGAGAAGCACACTCACAGGAACGAACAACCAGCTTAATACCGTTGTTAGCCTGTTCTTTGGCGATTTACCACCTGGGTGCAGCTTCTTTTAGCCCAGTAATGCTTTTCACAGAGTAGAACATTCCTGTAGTATATCAGTCTGATCCCGCCTATTGCACATCTCTCTGTGTGTATTTAGTCTCCCTATGGGAAAAAGGGGCAACCAGACATGGACTCCTTGCTCAGTGTGCTTAGAGGAATATGGCTACACCTCACTGACAAGGCCCAATGAAGGATGAAAAGATCGTCTGGGGTTGCTGTGTTCCTTGATCAGAGTGGAATTGCCTGGTATTTCGGTGCTGGACTGACCCTAATAGGGGGGATCAGACTGATATGCTACAGGAAAGTTCTACTCTGCTAAAAGCATTACTGGGCTAAAAGAAATCTGCACTCAGGTGATAAATCGCCATAGTACAGGCTAACAATGGTATTGAGCCGGTTGTTCGTTCCTGTGAGTGTGCTTCTCTCTGTGTGTATATTTAGTCTCCCTATGGGAAAAAGGGGAAACCAGACGTGGACTCCTTGCTCAGTGTGCTTAGAGGAATATGGCTACAACTCATTGAAGAGGCTCAAAGAAGGCGGAAACGATCGTCTGGGGTTGCTGTGTTCTTTGTTCAGAGTGGAATTGCCTAGTATTTCGGTGCTGGACTGACCCTAATAGGCGGAATCAGACTGACATACTACAGGAAAATTCTACTCTGTGAAAAGCATTACTGGGCTAAAAGAAGCTGCACCCAGGTGGTAAATCGCCATAGAACAGGCTAACAATGGTATTGAGCTGGTTGTTCGTTCCTGTGAGTGCACATCTCTCTGTATATAGATAGATATAATGGCTCAGCATGTCCACTTGAAGGCTGGGTATGTAAGCGCAGCGGCATGGAGGCACTGAGAAGCGGGGACAACAGTTTTGTTTTATGTCCCTGCTGCCTTAGATTGAACATGCCCTTGTTTACACAAGTTTGTATCATGACAGAGGGAGATACATGCAGTCTATATACTGTGCCAAATAACCTGGCTAGTAGCTTAGGACTATGCAAAATATATGATATTTTATAAAACTTATGTAACATCTTTGTCAAAACATTTCACGAAACTTCTTGATTAAAGGGACACTGAACCCCATTTTTTTCTTTTGTGATTCAGATAGAGCATGACATTTTAAGCAACTTTCTAATTTACTCCTATTATCAAATGTTCTTCATTCTTTTGGTATCTTTATTTGAAATGCAAGAATATAAGTTTAGATGCCGGCCCATTTTTGGTGAACAACCTGGGTTGTTCTTGCTGATTGGTGGATAAATTCATCCACCAATAAAAAAGTGCTGTCCAGAAGTCTGAACTAATAAAAAAAGCTTAGATGCCTTCTTTTTCAAATAAATATAGCAGGAGAATGAAGAAACATTGATAATAGCAGTAAATTAGAAAGTTGCTTAAAATTGCATGCTCTATCTGAATCACTAAAAAAATTGGGTTCAGTGTCCCTAAAGTTCAGCATGAAACAAATAAACCAGAGAATATATTTAAAACAATACAACCCCCTGTATGTTCTCTAGATTTAAAATATTTTACACATATCTATTTATCTAATTTACATTCCTCTCAAAACTTCTTTTCACCATTGCAGGAAACAAGGATTCAGCATCTGAAGAGAAAAAAGAGAAAGGTAAGTAAACGGCTACTTTACACAGATTTATGATTAGATGAACATTGTCTTTATTTTGGTCACTATATACATGCAGTTTACTGAAGTACTGAATGGGAACTGGGTTTGTTTATCTGAAGAGGATGACACTCAGCAGGGAAAGGAGACTGAAGTCATCAGCTCTAGCCAAAACACCCGCTGATGTCACAGTAAACAAGGAAATCCCTACAGCTGTTTGTTAGTAAAGGTGCAGGGGGAGGGCTTACAAGCCCATACAGAACATACCATTTTAAACAACTTTCCAATTTACTTCTATTATCAAATATGCTTTGTTCTTTTGGTATCCTTTGTTGAAAAGAATACTCAGGAGCTAACTGCTGATTGCTGGCTGCACATATATGCCTCTTGTCATTGGCTCACCCAATGTGTTCATTTCGCTCCCAATAGTGCATTGCTGTTCCTAACACTACATTTTAACAAAGGATAACAAGAGAACAAAGCAAATTTGATAATATAAGTATCTTGCAATCTTGTTTTAAATTGATTCCTGAAAGTTTAATTTTTACTGCTGATAGATGGATGAGAAATTGTTTATTGTTTAATGCATCATAAATCATCTATTATACACTTAAAGGGACACTAAACCCAATTTTTTTCTTTCATGATTCAGATAGTGCATGCAATTTTAAGCAACTTTCTAATTTACTCCTATTATCAAATTTTATTTGTTCTCTTGCTATCTTTATTTGAAAAAGAAGTCATCTATGCTAAGGAGCCAGCCAATTTTGGTTCAGAACCTGGACAGCACTTGTTTATTGGTGCTGTCCAATCAGCAAGGACAACCCAGGTTGTGAACCAAAAATGGGCTGGCTTCTAAACTTACATTCTTGCTTTTCAAATAAAGATAGCAAGAGACTGAAGCAAAATTGATAATAAAAGTAAATTAGAAAGTTGCTTAAAATGGCATGCTCTATCTGAATCATGAAATAAAAAATTTGGGTTCAGTGTCCCTTTAAAATCCTGTATACAATAGCTCTATAATTTGTCTTATGGCTCTAAAAACAATTTAGTAAAACTGGTGGTGTCCACAATACAGAGAGTGTAGTGTTTGTTGGGTTAACTTACAAAAAATACTGTTTCTTGATGCTAGTGAGCACTTTATTGTCTCCTGTTTTTAAAGCCAGCATGCATTTTTAAGGAACTAGCCGCACAAAAAATATGCTGTAAATGAGAACCTAGCAGTTAGAAGAAAATCTAGTACATGATTTTCTTTTGCTCGATGGCTAGATATGTGTTAAAGTGGATAAACAGCAGGTGGCGCCAATAAATAGATTTTAACTTCACTTGAATACACTGAATGGGTGACAGTCTTTTATTCCACTCCATTTTAACCCCTTAACGACGCATGTCGTACAGGGTACGTCACACACAAACTGGTCTTTAAAGACCAGCGACGTACCCTGTACGTCGCTAAGGGTTTCAAGCGGCTGGAAGCGATCATGATCGCTTCCAGCTGCTTTCAAGGTATTGCAGTGATGCCTCGATATTGAGGCATCACTGCAATACCTTTTTTGGTACACTGATGCAGAGAGGGCCACTCTGTGGCCCTCTCTGCATTGGCCAGCGATGGTGCCGATCGTTGGTGGGTGGGAGCCATTTCAGGGAGGCGGGTGGGTGGCGCATCTCTGGGGAACTTCCTTCTGGCCAGCAGATATGTCGTGTGCACGCAGGAGCGCGCGCGGGAGGTGAGAGGCGGGTGCGCGCGTGTGTGCATGCGCGCGCACCCGTGATCTAGCAGAGGACCATTTAAAATTTCAAAGTGCTGGGCAGTGGGAGAGAGGGTGGTGGGTGGCAGAGGAGGAGGGGGGTTACTTTCCAAAAGCGATCTGGGAGGGGGAGGGTATGGAGGGGAGCAGCTACACTACAGAAAAAGTGAGTGTTTTTTATAAAACAAATTACATTTTATTGCAAAGTGGGTACTGGCAGATAGCTGCCAGTACCCAAAATGGTGGGGAATAGTTAGTGGGGGGAGGGTTAGAGAGCTCTTTGGTGGGGATCAGGGAGTTTGGATGCTAAGGGGGGATCCTACGCAACAGAATATGATTTAAAAAAAAAATAAAATAAAAAAAAAAACTTTTATTTTAGTACTGGCAGACTTTCTACCAGTACTTAAGATGGCGGGGACAATTGTGTGGTGGGGGAGGGAAGAGAGCTGTTTGGGAAGGATCAGGGGGTGGGATGTGTCAGGTGGGAGGCTGATCTCTACATTAAAGCTAAAATTAACCCTGCAAGCTCCCTACAAGCTACCTAATTAACCCCGTCACTTTTGGGCATAATACAAGTGTGGTGCGCAGCGGCATTTAGCGGCCTTCTAATTACCAAAAAGTAATACCAAAGCCATATATGTCTGCTATTTCTGAACAAAGGGGATCCCAGAGAAGCATTTACAACCATGTGTGCCATAATTGCACAAGCTGTTTGCAAATAATTTCAGTGAGAAACCCAAAGTTAGTGAAAAAGTGAACGATTTTTTTTATTTGATCGCATTTGGCGGTGAAATGGTGGCATGAAATATATAAAAATGGGCCTAGATCAATACTTTGGGTTGTCTACTACACTACCCTAAAGCTAAAATGAACCCTAGAAGCTCCCTACATGCTCCCTAATTAACCCCTCTACTGCTGGGCATAATACATGTGTGGTGCGCAGTGGCATTTAGCGGCCTTCTAATTACCAAAAATCAACACCAAAGCCATATATGTCTGCTATCTCTGAACAAAGGGGATCTCAGAGAAATATTTAAAACCATCTGTGCCATAATTGCACAAATTGTTTGTAAATAATTTCAGTGAGAAACCTAAAGTTTGTGAAATAATTTGTGAAAAAGTGAACAATATTTTTTATTTGATCGCATTTGGCGGTGAAATTGTGGCATGAAATATACCAAAGTTGGCCTAGATCAATACTTTAGGATGTCTTCTAAAAAAAATATATTCATTTCAAGGGATATTCAGGGATTCCTAAAAGATATCAGTGTCCCAATGTAACTAGCGCTGATTTTGAAAAAAAAGTGGTTTGGAAATAGCAAAGTGCTACTTATATTTATGGTCCTATAACTTGCAAAAAAAGCAAAGAACAAGTAAACATTGGGTATTTCTAAACTCAGGACAAAATTTAGAAACTATTTAGCATGGGTGTTTTTTGGTGGTTGTAGACGTGTAACAGATTTTGGGGGTCAAAGTTAGAAAAAGTGTGTTTTTTTCCATTTTTTCCTAATATTTTATAATTTTTTTTTATAGTAAATTATAAGATATGATGAAAATAATGATATCTTTAGAAAGTCCATTTAAAAACGGTATATAATATTTGTGGGTACAGTAAATGAGTAAGAGGAAAATTACAGCTAATCACAAACACCGCAGAAATGTAAAAATAGCCCTGGTCCTTAAGGGAAAGAAATTGAAAAATGGCCTTGTCCTTAAGGGGTTAATTAAATATCTGCAAAATATTAGGTGGTTGGTGTGTGTGTGTGGCATTTCCAGAGCAGCTATAGCAGTAAATAATAATATAGATGAAATCTAATGTTCTAGTGGTATTAGTACCTCTGACCCTATTATCACTTTCTGTTTTTTATATTCATATCAGACACTGCATTGCAAAAGATCTACACACAAATCAAAATGTTTTTAAAGCTGTGTCCTCCCAATCACTGTATAGAATGTTTTGGGGTTAAAGGGACAGTCAAGTCCTAAATAAACTTTCATGATTTAGATAGAGCATGTAATTTTATACAACTTTCCAATTTACTTTTATCACCAATTTTACTTTGTTCTCTTGGTATTCTTAGTTGAAAGCTAAACCTAGATAGGCTCATATGCTAATTTCTTAGACCCTGAAGGCCGGTTCTAATCTGAATGCATATTGACAGTTTTTCACTGTTAGTTCATGTGTATCATATAGATAACATTGAGCTCATGCACCTGAAGTTACCTGGGAGTCAGCACTGATTGGCTAAAATGCAAGTCTGTCAAAAGAACTGAAATAAAAGGGCAGTTTGCAGAGGCATAGAAACTTGGTAATTACAGAGGTAAAATGTGTATTATTATAACTGTTTTTGTTTAGCAAAACTGGGGAATAGGTAATAAAGGGATTATCTATCTTTTTAAACAATAAAAATTCTGGTGTTGACTGTTAAGGAACAGAAGCATCTCTGCATGTTCAGCTATAAGTTTGTTTCTTTTATCAGTAAGGGCGTTTGACGCTAAGCTGAACAGTCTTTCACTTTCACACTACTGCATGGGTCAGCAAGATATTTTTGGGCCATTAAATCTCAGTTTATTAACTGCCCAGAACTTCAGGGGTTTGTCTGAATGAGGTACAGTTATCTTTCCCAGGTAGGCTTCCAGCTGTAAAGTAGCAGCTTTTGGAGCACTGCTCTCAGACGTACAATTATACAAATAACAGCAACTTTTATTTGCACAACAGAAGTGAACAGTTTTTATTTAAGTCTCTACCCCAGCTTAAAATGAAATGGGAACATGAAGTTTGAAAAAACACCACAAGATGGCATATGGGTAAGATCTAAGATTTAGAGGTATCGGTTTAAGTATCTGTGTATTTGCACGAGTACAAGTACTGGTGCAAGTACTTGGTATCGTTACCGATACCGATACTAGTATCGGTGCATCCCTAGCTAAGCCTCTGCAAACTGCCCCCTTATTTTAGTTCTTCTGACAGACTTGCATTTTAGCCAATCAGTGCTGGCTCCTAGGTAACTCCACGTGTGTGAGCACAATGTTAACTATATGACACACATAAACGAATGCACTCAAGTGGTGAACAACTGTCAAAATGCATTCAGATAAGAGGTGGCCTTCAAGGTCTAAGACATTAGCATATGGGCCTAACTAGTTTTAGCTTTCAAATAAGGATACCAAGAGAACAAAACAAATTTGGTGATACAAGTAAATTGGAAAATTGCTTAAAATTACATGCCCTATCTGAATCATGAAAGTTTATTTTGGACTAGACTGTCCATTTAAATTACTGGAAAAGTGAAGAAAAGAGCATATGAAATTAAATTATATATATATATATATCTGTATATATATATTGCTATGCATAACTAAACTTTTTGTGAGGAATTACATTTGGAGTTTAAATGTAATTTCTCGAGCTACCAGCCAGCCAAGTACCATTCATCTTTTCTGCCCTATTTTTGTGTTATTAATAGGTTTGTGCTTCACATTATATAATGTTAGACCCTACTCACTTGCTAATGCCTCTAGCTCTTAAAGGGACATGAAACCCTAATGTATTCTTTCATGATTCAGATATAGCGCACAGTTTTAAACAACTTTCAGATTTATTTCTATAACCAAATTGTTTTGTTCTTTTGGTATCCTTTGTCAAAAGGCATACTTAGGCTCAGGAGCGGGAAGCTAGCTGCTAATTGGTGGCTGCACATATATTCATGTTGTCATTGGCTTACTAATGTGTTCAGTTCGCTCCCAGTAGTGCATTGCTGCACCTTCAAAAAAGGATACCAAGAGAATGGAGTAAAACTGATAATAGGATCAAACTGTAAAAAGTTGTTTAAACTATTTTTGGTTTCATGTCTCTTTAAACTGCAACATATTTATTAATATTATTATTATTAGTAGTATTATTATTAAAGGGATAATAAGTCAAAATGTTCATGTCCCTGATGGTTATGAAGAATTACTATAGAAATATAAGCCTTATTATGGTGAAACTTATGTGAAGTAATGCTACTCGCGAGTGTAGAGCACTTAAAGTGAATGTAAATTTAGATGATAAAGTGCCCGTTTTTTAAAAATCCGATTTAAAACAGGTGCACTTTTAATTCATAAAAATTTAAATTTTACTTGTGTTGTGAAAATATACTTACCTTTTATTCTTGACAGCCGCTGCATCGCTTCCCCTGCCCGTCGCAAAGCCTCTTCCCAGGTCTAAAATGAGGAATCCGGCTTCCTCCAATCACGGCGTTGAATCAGACATTGATTCCCCCGTGGGGGAAGCCGTGATTGGAGGATGACGATCTGTCATTTTTGACGTATGAAGAGGCTTTGCGACAACCGGGGGAATCGCTGGAGCGGCTGTCAAGATTAAAAAGTAAGTATTTTCACAGCACGAGTGAAATGTAAATTTTGATGAATTAAAGTGCCCCTGTTTTTAATATGGATTTTTAAAAACCGGGCACTTTATTATCTAAATTTACATTCACTTCAAAGGGACATGACAAAATTATTGTTTCATAATTCAAACAGAGCATGCAGTTTATACAACTTTCCAATGTACTTCTGTTATCTAATTTGCATTGTTCTTTTGGTATCCTTTGTTGAAAATCATACCTATGTAGGCTTAGGAGCAGCAATGCCCTACTGGGAGCTGGCTTTTGATTGGTGGCTGCGCATATGTCTCTTCTTATAAACTTACTCATTGTATTCCCCTAGCTTACTCTCACAGTAGTGTTTTGCTCCTGAAGCAAATTTTATATTAGAAGTAAATGAAAAAGTTATTAAAAATTGTATGTTGTATCTAAATCATGAGTTTCATGTCCCTTTAAATCAGTGCAAATCAAGACGAATTTGAGACATTAGTTGCCTACCAAATGCATGTCGTGTCTGCCTGCACAGCTGCGCCGGCAGCACAATTGTAGCTGAAAACATCAGAAAGACTGTGATGAATCACATGTTATTCAATTTATTAACTTGGAAAAGATGAAATTCTGAGTTTGCTGTGACCATATTAAAATTGGCTGATGCAGTGAGATGTTATTATCGTACCCATATTACAATTGGCTGTTGCAGTGAGATGTTATTATCGTACCCATATTACAATTGGCTGTTGCAGTGAGATGTTATTATCATACCCATATTACAATTGGCTGTTGCAGTGAGATGTTATTATCGTACCCATATTACAATTGGCTGTTGCAGTGAGATGTTATTATCATACCCATATTGCAGTTGGCTGTTGCAGTGAGATATTATCATGCCCATATTACATTTGGCTGTTGCAGTGAGTTGTTATTATCGTGCCCATATTGCAATTGGCTGTTGCAGTGAGATGTTATTATCATACCCATATTGCAGTTGGCTGTTGCAGTGAGATGTTATTATCGTGCCCATATTGCAATTGGCTGTTGCAGTGAGATGTTATTATCGTGCCCATATTGCAATTGGCTGTTGCAGTGAGATGCTATTATCGTGCCCATATTGCAATTGGCTGTTGCAGTGAGATGTTATTATCATACCCATATTGCAGTTGGCTGTTGCAGTGAGATGTTATTATCGTGCCCACATTACAATTGGCTGTTGCAGTGAGATGTTATTATCGTGCCCATATTGCAATTGGCTGTTGCAGTGAGATTTTATTATTGTACCCATATTACAATTGGCTGTTGCAGTGAGATGTTATTATCGTACCCATATTGCAATTGGCTGTTGCAGTGAGATGTTATTATCATGCCCATATTGCAATTGGCTGTTGCAGTGAGATGTTATTATTGTGCCCATATTACAATTGGCTGTTGCAGTGAGATGTTATTATCGTGCCCATATTGCAATTGGCTGTTGCAGTGAGATGTTATTATCGTTCCCATATTGCAGTTGGCTGTTGCAGTGAGATGTTATTATCGTGCCCATATTGCAATTGGCTGTTGCAATGAGATGTTATTATCGTGCCCATATTGCAGTTGGCTGTTGCAGTGAGATGTTATTATCGTGCCCATATTGCAATTGGCTGTGGCAGTGAGATGTTATTATCGTGCCCATATTGCAGTTGGCTGTTGCAGTGAGATGTTATTATCGTGCCCACATTACAGTTGGCTGTTGCAGTAAGATGTTATTATCGTGCCCATATTGCAGTTGGCTGTTGCAGTGAGATGTTATTATCGTGCCCATATTGCAGTTGGCTGTTGCAGTAAGATGTTATTATCGTGCCCATATTGCAATTGGCTGTTGCAGTGAGATGTTATTATCGTGCCCATATTGCAATTGGCTGTTGCAGTGAGATGTTATTATCGTGCCCATATTGCAGTTGGCTGTTGCAGTGAGATGTTATTATCGTGCCCATATTGCAATTGGCTGTTGCAGTTAGATGTTATTATCGTGCCCATATTGCAGTTGGCTGTTGCAGTGAGATGTTATTATCGTGCCCATATTGCAGTTGGCTGTTGCAGTGAGATGTTATTATCGTGCCCATATTGCAATTGGCTGTTGCAGTGAGATGTTATCGTGCCCATATTGCAGTTGGCTGTTGCAGTGAGATGTTATTATCGTGCCCATATTGCAATTGGCTGTTGCAGTGAGATGTTATTATCATACCCATATTGCAGTTGGCTGTTGCAGTGAGATGTTATTATCGTGCCCATATTGCAATTGGCTGTTGCAGTGAGATGTTATTATTGTGCCCATATTGCAATTGGCTGTTGCAGTGAGATGCTATTATCGTGCCCATATTGCAATTGGCTGTTGCAGTGAGATGTTATTATCATACCCATATTGCAGTTGGCTGTTGCAGTGAGATGTTATTATCGTGCCCACATTACAATTGGCAGTTGCAGTGAGATGTTATTATCGTGCCCATATTGCAATTGGCTGTTGCAGTGAGATTTTATTATCGTACCCATAATACAATTGGCTGTTGCAGTGAGATGTTATTATCGTACCCATATTGCAATTGGCTGTTGCAGTGAGATGTTATTATCGTGCCCATATTACAATTGGCTGTTGCAGTGAGATGTTATTATCGTGCCCATATTGCAATTGGCTGTTGCAGTGAGATGTTATTATCGTGCCCATATTGCAATTGGCTGTTGCAGTGAGATGTTATTATCGTGCCCATATTGCAGTTGGCTGTTGCAGTGAGATGTTATTATCGTGCCCATATTGCAATTGGCTGTTGCAGTGAGATGTTATTATCGTGCCCATATTGCAGTTGGCTGTTGCAGTGAGATGTTATTATCGTGCCCATATTGCAATTGGTTGTTGCAGTGAGATGTTATTATCGTGCCCATATTGCAGTTGGCTGTTGCAGTGAAATGTTATTATCGTGCCCATATTGCAATTGGCTGTTGCAGTGAGATGTTATTATCGTGCCCATATTGCAGTTGGCTGTTGCAGTGAGATGTTATTATCGTGCCCATATTGCAGTTGGCTGTTGCAGTGAGATGTTATTATTGTGCCCATATTGCAATTGGCTGTTGCAGTGAGATGTTATTATCGTGCCCATATTACAGTTGGCTGTTGCAGTGAGATGTTATTATTGTGCCCATATTGCAGTTGGCTGTGGCAGTGAGATGTTATTATCATGCCCATATTGCAATTGGCTGTTGCAGTGAGATGTTATCGTGCCCATATTGCAGTTGGCTGTTGCAGTGAGATGTTATTATCGTGCCCATATTGCAATTGGCTATTGCCGTGAGATGTTATTATCATACCCATATTGTAGTTGGCTGTTGCAGTGAGATGTTATTATCGTGCCCGTATTGCAGTTGGCTGTTGCAGTGAGATGTTATTATCGTGCCCATATTGCAATTGGCTGTTGCAGTGCGAATCTATTATCGTGCCCATATTGCAATTGGCTGTTGCAGTGAGATGTTATTATCATACCCATATTGCAGTTGGCTGTTGCAGTTAGATGTTATTATCGTGCCCACATTACAATTGGCTGTTGCAGTGAGATGTTATTATTGTGCCCATATTGCAATTGGCTGTTGCAGTGAGATGTTATTATTGTGCCCATATTGCAATTGGCTGTTGCAGTGAGATGTTATTATCGTACCCATATTGCAATTGGCTGTTGCAGTGAGATGTTATTATTGTGCCCATATTGCAATTGGCTGTTGCAGTGAGATGTTATTATCGTGCCCATATTACAATTGGCTGTTGCAGTGAGATGTTATTATCGTGCCCATATTGCAATTGGCTGTTGCAGTGAGATGTTATCATCGTGCCCATATTGCAATTGGCTGTTGCAGTGAGATGTTATTATCGTGCCCATATTGCAGTTGGCTGTTGCAGTGAGATGTTATTATCGTGCCCATATTGCAATTGGCTGTTGCAGTGAGATTTTATTATCGTGCCCATATTGCAGTTGGCTGTTGCAGTGAGATGTTATTATCGTGCCCATATTGCAATTGGCTGTTGCAGTGAGATGTTATTATCGTGCCCATATTGCAGTTGGCTGTTGCAGTGAGATGTTATTATCGTGCCCATATTGCAGTTGGCTGTTGCAGTGAGATGTTATTATTGTGCCCATATTGCAATTGGCTGTTGCAGTGAGATGTTATTATCGTGCCCATATTACAGTTGGCTGTTGCAGTGAGATGTTATTATCGTGCCCATATTGCAGTTGGCTGTTGCAGTGAGATGTTATTATCATGCCCATATTGCAATTGGCTGTTGCAGTCAGATGTTATCGTGCCCATATTGCAGTTGGCTGTTGCAGTGAGATGTTATTATCATGCCCATATTGCAATTGGCTATTGCCGTGAGATGTTATTATCATACCCATATTGTAGTTGGCTGTTGCAGTGAGATGTTATTATCGTGCCCATATTGCAGTTGGCTGTTGCAGTGAGATGTTATTATCGTGCCCATATTGCAATTGGCTGTTGCAGTGCGATGCTATTATCGTGCCCATATTGCAATTGGCTGTTGCAGTGAGATGTTATTATCATACCCATATTGCAGTTGGCTGTTGCAGTGAGATGTTATTATCGTGCCCACATTACAATTGGCTGTTGCAGTGAGATGTTATTATCGTGCCCATATTGCAATTGGCTGTTGCAGTGAGATTTTATTATCGTACCCATATTACAATTGGCTGTTGCAGTGAGATGTTATTATCGTACCCATATTGCAATTGGCTGTTGCAGTGAGATGTTATTATTGTGCCCATATTGCAATTGGCTGTTGCAGTGAGATGTTATTATCATGCCCATATTACAATTGGCTGTTGCAGTGAGATGTTATTATCGTGCCCATATTGCAATTGGCTGTTGCAGTGAGATGTTATTATCGTGCCCATATTGCAATTGGCTGTTGCAGTGAGATGTTATTATCGTGCCCATATTGCAGTTGGCTGTTGCAGTGAGATGTTATTATCGTGCCCATATTGCAATTGGCTGTTGCAGTGAGATGTTATTATCGTGCCCATATTGCAGTTGGCTGTTGCAGTGAGATGTTATTATCGTGCCCATATTGCAATTGGCTGTTGCAGTGAGATGTTATTATCGTGCCCATATTGCAATTGGCTGTTGCAGTGAGATGTTATTATCGTGCCCATATTGCAGTTGGCTGTTGCAGTGAGATGTTATTATTGTGCCCATATTGCAATTGGCTGTTGCAGTGAGATGTTATTATCGTGCCCATATTGCACTTGGCTGTTGCAGTGAGATGTTATTATCGTGCCCATATTGCAGTTGGCTGTTGCAGTGAGATGTTATTATTGTGCCCATATTGCAATTGGCTGTTGCAGTGAGATGTTATCGTGCCCATATTGCAGTTGGATGTTGCAGTGAGATGTTATTATCGTGCCCATATTGCAGTTGGCTGTTGCAGTAAGATGTTTATTATCTGCAATAGACAAAGCTTTGCTTCAAAACTAGAAATAAGAGGATAGCTAAGAGACAGGCTGTTCCTATAAACCCATTTAAAACTACTTGGTAGTAGTGAGAGCCAGTGGCTCTTTGACTTTTATGTGTTTCCCATAGGGATGGGCGAATGTGCTGAAAGTGTAATTCGATTGTTAGAACGAATAGTCCTGTGGACATTCGTTTTAGACAATCAAATGTTGATAAGAATGAAATCCATTAAGGTTCAAAAATTGTATGTTATTTTCGTTTTTAAATGTTAATAATAAAATCGAATATCCACATTCGAAATTTCAAATGCAACATTCGATTTAACAAATACTATTCAGAAGTTCAATAGTTCATGTGGTAGGGAATATAGTAAATTGATAATAGATACAAATATATCAATTTGAATATTGCATGATTTGAATATAACATTTAAAGAGAGCATTAGGAATACTATTACAAATATATAGGTTTGAATTCGAATATTGCATTATTTGAATAGAATATTACATTTAAAGAAAGCATTAGAAATACTATTACATAAATGAATGTTAGAATGTTGTACAACGTATTCTAAACCTCAAAAGCCTATAACACACCTCCCACATCACTCATACCTTAGTTTTAAACTTTGCCTCCCTTGGTGGTGGTTGAAGCATTATGATGTGCTTGATTTCTTCTGTGAAAAGCGCTTTAGAGCATATTGAAGAGTTTGGAAAAATGATATTTCATGGTGTATTAACCATGATTATTCCTGGCATTCTTTTAGAATACCTAGGATTCTTCAGTTTTCGCAGAATGATTTAGATAAAGGTTTATCTGCCAGTTCTTTGAAAAGACAAATCTCTGCTCTTTGTGTAATATTTATAGGAAGATTGCTAACCTTCCTGATGTTCATTGTTTTGGTCATGCTTTAATCCAGATTAAACCTGTTATTAGGTCTTTTACTCCTCCTTGGAGCCTTAACCTAGTATTAAAAATGTTACAGGCTTCTCCTTTTGAACCTATGCATATTGGGCATTAGGGCTATGCGGTTTTGGAAAAAAAATAAAATTGCAGATTTCGACCCAAAAAAACGCGGTTTGCGATTCAAAAAAGCATATTTAGATATGCTCAGTAGCTGCTGATTGGTAGATGCACATAGATGCCTCGTGTAATTGGCTCATCCATGTGCATTGCTATTTCTTCAACAAAGGATATCTAAGGAACAAAGCAAACTAGATAAAAGAAATATATTGGAATGTTATTTAAAATTGTATTCCCTACCTGAATCATGAAAGGCATTTTTTGTGTTTGGTGTCCCTTTAATGTACATGTTTCTCAATGACCAATACACTCTGGGAGCATAAAAATACAAAACAATACAAATCACAAAATAGTTCAAATGAAATTAGCTGCCTGCGCTGTGGTTACAACTAAACACTAAACACAGGTATGCTAAACACTACAACTAATCAATAAACACTAGGAATGCAATGGAATCAAATATGTTATGCGTCACAGAAGTTAATAATAAAAAAAAAAGGCAGTGGCATTTACAATTTTTTGTACAATACAATACCTCCCAACATATCCAAATTCAGAAGAGGGACCCCCCCCCAGAGGGCAAAAGTGTGATATGTGGTGGGCAGAAACAGGGATGGGGAATGGCTGAAAAACCATGAGACTGATGTCATATACATTACATTCTAAATATAAAGAATATCCTGTAAATCATGTGCCATATATATATATATATATATTAAAATATTCACACACAGTCTCAACTACAGAGCAACACACATCATACAAACACACACTGCAGAGCATACAAATAAACAAGCACACACACACAGCAACACATACTACAAAGCATACACTTATACGTGCAGACACTCAACATACATACACTACACAGCATTCACTTACATGCAGACTCTAAACATACACACACTATATACACATACATGCAGACACACAAAATACACCACATACATCAGACATTCAACATACACACACTACACAGCATGCACATACATGTAGAGACACACAACATACACAAACCATATACACAGCATACACAGTACACAGCATTCACATACATGCGGACACACAACATACACACAACATACACACAACATACACATACCACATATAGGGTTGCCAGGTGACCTCCACAAAAAAACTGGACACCCAACAAATAAACGGGGGTGAGTATGCGTGTGTATATATATATATATATATATATATATATATATATACATATTCGTGTGTGTTATGTGTATATATATATATATATATACTGTGTGTGTATATAAAATATACTGTGTGTGTATGTATATATATATATATATATATACATACACACACACACACACACACACACAAACACTTTTGAGGGTGATATTGCTTTTTAAGTTGTTGTGTGAATGTGATATGTACTACAAACACATACCTCATGGATGGTGATGAGGTGAACTGTTTCCAAAATCAGACTTGAAGTTGAACCTTCTTAAATATCCCAGTGGCTGGCAGGCAGGCAGGCTGCAAGTTTACACACATACTACCACAGCAGCTGGCTCACACTCACTCTTCTTAGCCAGCTGAGCCAGATAATTACCCACTAACACTGTAGTAAACTTTGATGACAGTCTGACTGAAAGAGTGACACACGCTGAGTCTCTCCGCCCTCACTAAGTTCCAAAAGCATGTGCGCCCGCGCCGCGCAGGTCTACAAAGTTTTTCGTCCTTTGATCATGTGACGACGCATGTATGCGTGTCACTCAAAGATTACGCTTGACGCTACCCGGCCGACAAAGCACACCACCTGACCTGGCTGTCACCTTACCGATGCAATACCACCAAACATTCAGAAGCACGGGCGGCACACACAGCAAAGCCGCTTAGCCTAATCATTACAAATAAAGTTAGGTGTAAAGTGTCTGTGTAATAATCACTGCTGGTGATGATCAAGAAAAAAAAAAAAAAAAACACAAACAATTCTGTCCGGTTTTCTTCCATAGACTTTACCGGGCAGAATTCTAGAATACCGGACTGTCCGGTCTAATACCGGACACCTGGCAACCCTAACCACATACACAGCATTACATAGATGCAAACACACAACATACACACATTACATAGCATACATATACATGCATAATTGCATACACACAACATACACCAGACACATTTCACAGCATGCACATACATGTAGATACACAACATATGCACTTTCAAGTACTACTAGGCATAACATACACATTTGTTTAATACAGAAGGGACAACTAAGTATTATCTCAAATCTTTAATTTAGATGGGGCTTATTTGGTTTCAGGCATTGTAAAAATGTTCCTGCAAATAGGAAATATACATATGTGAGGTATGTAAGCACAGAATTACTGACCTGTAAGTAGTAAAGTCTGAGGAAAACAAAACTGCTATCATGTGCTTTCTTATTCCCACCGATGAGACTCACAGATTACAAGAACTCAATAGGTTAAAGGTCATTCACCTAAGCCCATATAAGGAGGGGGGGGGAGAGAGGACAGGGAAGTGCTGCTATAAATTTGTCAAAACAAACAAGCTGAATTAGGGGTAGATTTATCAAAGCCATTCTCTTTTAATTCCATCCAAATTAGAGAATATGAACTGATCGTCATATTCATCAAAGCACTCTGTGCATATAATTGTGCAAATCTGAAAGAAACCTCTTTGCACTCCGCTTGCATTCGCCTAGGAGCACGGGCGCGCTCCCTTGTGCAACAATATACATTAGTAATAGGCGTAATTTTACAGCCCGACCTACAAATACACCCAGTTTCTTATTTATCATTGCTTTGTGCCGATAGGAAACTGAAATTGCGTGTTGTATATTTCGCCATACAGACTGAGGCGAACACCATTATATATAATACATGCTTTTACATCTTGTGATGCAGTACTTTCTTCTTTTAACTAATTTTTCAAAGGCTCAGCGCCAAGAAGAAACTGTTATTGCCAGAAATTTGCGCTTCCGATCTTAAAGGGACAGTCAAGTCCAAAAAAAACTTTCATGTTTCAAATAGGGCATGTAATTTTAAACAACTTTCCAATTTACTTTTATCACCAATTTTGCTTTGTTCTTTTGGTATTCTTAGTTGAAAGCTAGACCTAGGAAGGCTCATATGATAATTTCTAAGCCCTTGAAGGCCGCCTCTAATCACATGCTTTGTATTTGCTTTTCACAGCAGGGGAGAGCTAGTTCAGGTAAACCCTATAGATAACATTGTAAGCATGCCCGTGGATTGTGGCAGACACTGCACTAATTGGCTAAAATGAAAGTCAATAGATAGAAAATAAAATGTCATGTGATCAGGGGTTTGTCAGAAGATGCTTAGATACAAGTTAATCACAGAGGTAAAAAGTGTATTAATATAACAGTGTTGGTTATGCAAAACTGGGGAATGGGTAATAAAGGGATTATCTATCTTTTAAAACAACAACAATTCTGGTGTTAACTGTCCCTTTAAATTATCAACATATGGCAAAAACAGCACAGGAACATTATATAATATATATATATATATATATATATATATATATATATATATATATTCTTCAACAAACTACAAGAGGAGAACAAGGACCATCAAAAATTTCTTAAGGCCCTGTATAGATAGGGAATCAAGCACTCTTTTTTTTATAAAAAATAGCTCAAAAGTGTAGCTAAATTAAACAAATGGAATGAATCTCTGACCAGTACAATCACTGAGAACAAAAAATAATTTATTAATAGTACAGAAAGAAGTAAATCCTAACTGTCTAAACATAGCAATAGGCCAGTTGTGTGCTGGCCTCGGGTATATGTTAGCAACACAAAGTAAAGTATGTTGAACAAACAATATAGTACATGTGGCCAATTAAAACCCTGAAGATGTGCACATCATAATCATAATATTGGCAAAAATACAATCCAAAGACACCTAGTACACTGCTACACCCAAGCTGTACACGGTACCCAAGGAGGCAACCAGTAACTTATGGTTTAACATAGGAATATAGCTGCTTTCACTTGCAATATGGGGGGTTAGCCTGGACTGACTCCCACTGCTCATTTGGCTTGTTTGCTGCTTTCACACAACATCTTCAGCAATAAGAAGTACTATGCTTTACTAACACGCATGCAGCTTTGGCAGCACTTATCCCATTTTGCTAAAGTCTGGCTGAAGACAATACCGCTATATGTGGAAAATCATCCTGGTGTGATTTGGTTGTTTTCTTCAGCAATACACTCTTGTGAGAATTTTATCTCAATATATGCAGGCATCTCTATGTAAACTGCTGTGTCTCTATGTAACTGCTGTACTGAGGCAATTCATTATGGAGGATGTATTACTATGTTCCACTATCTATCTTATTGCTAATAACCATTGCAATAGTTATTCTTCATAACTGCATGTAACTCACTATCTATCTTATTGCTAATAACCATTGCAATAGCTATTCTTCATACTTGTATGTAATTCTTTGTAATTGTTGCTATACTGCCATTATTGTTGTTTCTGAAATCTTTACAAACCACCTATCACTACTTAGATTCCTAAAAATTTACCTGTCCGGTAATTATCCCTTGTATTGACTTGGGTACCGTGTACAGCTTGGGTGTAGCAGTGTACTAGGTGTCTTTGGATTGTATTTTTGCCAATATTATGATTATGATGTGATTATGATGTTTTAATTGGCCACATGTACTATATTGTTTGTTCAACATACTTTACTTTGTGTTGCTAACATATACCCGAGGCCAGCACACAACTGGCCTATTGCTATGTTTAGACAGTTAGGATTTACTTCTTTCTGTACTATTAATAAATTATTTTTTGTTCTCAGTGATTGTACTGGTCAGAGATTCATTCCATTTGTTTAATTTAGCTACACTTTTGAGCTATTTTTTATAAAAAAAAAGAGTGCTTGATTCCCTATCTATACAGGGCCTTAAGAAATTTTTGATGGTCCTTGTTCTCCTCTTGTAGTTTGTTGAAGAATAATTTTTTATAGGGTCTGCACCACATTAAAATTATAATCTAGCATAACATTAATGTTTTCTAAAGTTTGATAAAAAATTTTTGGAAAAAGACACATTTATAGTAGCCATTTGTCCTGTACCCTTTTTGGTTTTTTATATATATATATATATATATATATATATATATATATATATATATATATATATGCTAAATAGTTACCTAAAAAACGCTTTTTTAATAATTAAAACATGGCGGCGTAAATATTTATAGGGATGTACTGTGATAAATTGGGAGTAAATAGGGTGTAAATGCTTTTTCCGACAGGCAAAATTTATCATTATTACGCCCCAGCTCGTCTGCGCAAAGTTACATCTATTTTTTTTATAAATTCAGGCGCACATGTGCGGTTCTCCGGAGGCGAGCTGGGGCGTAGTTACAGACGAAGCACATACAGAGTTCGCCTAGCCTTTGATAAATCTAGCCCTTAGTGCTGCAGCTCCTGCTGCTAAACCCATGCAGATAGACATGTTGCCTTACCTAGATCGACAAGCTTCATTTCACTGCGCTCCCTCGTCCCACCCTCCCAGAGCAGTCAGGCAGCACTCAATCATGCCTGGTCAGGTCCCCACACACCGGGTGCTAAAACTGATCAGTAGCTGTATTCTGAACTTTTATTAGGAGTCTGTGCTGTGCGCTAGTGTGAGAGCTTAGCTAGTATAAGGGGTACTCACATAGTTTCTCTTGCACTAACAAACAGGAGGACCCAAAGCGCAGAGTTCTAATCCTGTCTTATCTGAGTTGCCACTTGCAATACTACTGGTCAGATGCACCTACCTGCGCTAAGATAGTCAGTTCCATGCATGCAGTCACTACAGCAGCGCCACTATGAGGAGCCAAATAATTATTGATCATGTGCGGCATGTTATTGGGTTTATGCTGCAAACGTCATGTGACGATCATACAACATTTTTTTTTTAAAAACGCAGACTCTCGTGGTTTTTAAATCGCGGCGGTTAATCACGGTTTAAAACGCATCCACGGTATATCGCACAGCCCTGTTGGACATTAAACTACTTTCATGGAAAGTGATGTTTCTTTTGGCTATCTCTTCTGCTAGAAGAGTTTCTATATTGTCTGCTGTCTTGTGTCTCCTTATCTGATTTTCCATCAAGATAAAGCTGTTTTTCTGAATACATTTACATTTTTGCCTAAAGTTGTTTCCTCACAGAACGTTAATAGGGAAATTGTCATTCCCTCCTTATGTGCTAATTAAAAAAATGCTTCTGAGAAATGTTTGCATTCTTTAGATATTGTTAGAGCATTGAAATATGTTGATGCTACTAAGGATTTCAGACAGACTTTCTAGTCTGTTTGTTCTATTTTAAACCTAAGACTAAGTCTGTAGAAGTTTTCCATATGCCAGACATTGTGTCTGAAATTATATCCAAAGAATGTAACAAACCTGGAATTCCTTTCATTCCTTCTCCAAAATGTAAGATGATGTTTCCGGTTCCAACTTCAAATTTAGAACTTTGACAAACTATTCTAAAAGTGGACAGAGCCATTTCTACTTTGAAAGAATTGCTGTTTCAAGAGGAAATATGGTTATTTTTATAGAGACCCTATGGATAGGAATTAGAAAGCTATCCCAGTAGAGCATTTTTTCAAGGGGGATTTTTGTTTCAACCAGATGTAGGTATCATATGTGTTGCTGGTGCAACACCACTTTGGTGTGTTTCCTTATTTGAGTTGATATCAGTTTAATCTTTCTTAGAAGATATTCAGGATCGTATATGGTTCTTAAGATTGGCTAACTCCTTTATTTGTAATGTGTTTACAGCTCTAGCTGTTCTTTCTAGAAGGGCCTTGTGGTTGAAATCTTGGTCTGAAGACATGGTTTTGAAGACCAGAATCTTATCATCAAGGAAAAATCTTGTTTGGTTCAGGTTTGGATTCTATTATTTCCACTGTTACTGGTGGCAAAGGAGCTTTTATTCCCCAAGATAAGAAATCCAGGGGCAAATCTAATAATTGATTTTGCTCTTGTCATATGTCTATAATCCAGTCGCCTTCTTCTCAAAAGTTAGTATCTACAAAGTCTTCCTGGAAGCCCAAACCAGAACAAGTCCAAATATTCTAAGAAGTCCATTTCCAAAGCAAAATCTGCATTAAGGTGTGATCACCGATCCAGACTCGTCGCTGGTAGAGGGAAGGTTGAGCCTTTTTCAGAAGGTCTGGTCTCAGTCTGTCCAGGATTCTTGGGTACTCAATATTATTTCTCAAGGGTACAGGATAGGTTTTCTATTATGGCGTCCTCGAGGGAGGTTTCTAATGTCTCATGTTTCCAAAAGGCCGGAAAAAGGTCTGCTTTTCTTCAGTATATTCAGGATCTAGGAGGCATCTGTCAAACAGGGGAAGGGATTTTTCTCCAACCCCTTTATTGTTCCAAAAAGGAAGGGAACTTTCTGACCCTTTTTGGTTCTGAAAACCTTAAACAAGTTTTTGAGGGTTCCCTCAATCAAGATGGAAACTTTCAGAACTATTCTCATGTTAGACCAGCAGTTTATGACCACCATAGACTTGAAGGATGCTTATCTTCACATTCCTATTCACATTTTGCGTTTCTGGATGGATATTTTCAGTTTGTAGCTCTTCTTTTCGGACTATCTACAGCTCCCTCGATGCACTGCTGTTTGTTGTCAGAGCTCAAGGTATAGCTGTAGCGCCATACTTGGACGATATTTTGGTTCAGATGCCATCTTTACCTTTAGCAGCTGTTCATACCAAAAAACTTCTACAGTTTCTTTGCAGTCATGGCTGGAACATAAATGTTACCAAGAGTTCTGGGTCTCCGGAAACGCATCGGTGGGCGTGCTCTCCAGTGTTAGCTTGTTCAGCCACACACAGTATACTCAGTCACAGAGATTTTTTTGAGATACCGAAAGTGTTATCTGGGTTAATCTTAAACAGAGGCTCTTTGGGCTATTCAGGGGGGCACTCAATAAGGATATTACCCTTGCTTACTATGCATAGCGCTAGTGTAATTGCCTAACGCCGTTTATTGTATTATAACCTTGACTAGGTATGCTCAACTATAACAAAGTTTACCTGCATAAGGAATTGAATTAGGACATATCCGGTCATATATATGACAGTTTGAGTATGTGTGTGTATGAATGTATGGAATAAGATTAAGTTATGAAGATAGGGATTCAGTAAGTAATCGGCTGACTTTGTTCAATCAAAGCAGTACGCAGGTAGGAGGACGCCTTTGAGCGCATAGCATGACTGAAATAGTGTGAATACTTTGTGATTGGTTTGTTACCCTCAGGATACCGTGTGCCTTACTGAACCCTTTCATACACATAAAATTGAAAATACACGCTGTTCTGGGTCCACTGGCCCTTTTTTATTATTTTTATCTTAAATTTAGTAGTAGCTAGATGTTAGATAAGGTGATTGCTGAATAAGAGTTTGGAGGTAAAAATTGCCATCTCTAAAATCCACTTCTACATCTTCCTATCTATGTGTATTCATTTGTATATATGTTAATAAAGTGTAATTGTCCCCCCATTTTCCTTTTTCCAGATCTGTTATCTCAAGGTCCTATATTTTATGAATATCTTCATTCTCTCAACTTGACTGCTTGGAGGTTGAAAGGTTGATCCTTATCCAAAGGAGTTTTTCTGATTATGTGGTAGATACCCTGATTCAGGCTCGTAACCCAGTTACTTGAAAAATGTATCATAAGGTTTGGAAGGTTTATCTCTGTTGGTGTGTGGAGCAAACCTCACATTCTTCAATTTCTCCAAGATGGCTTTGACAAATGTTTATAGGCCAGTACATTACAGGGTCACATTTCTGCTCTTTCTGTCCTATTCCATAGAAGGCTTGCTAAGCTTCCAGATGTTCAAGCCTGTCTGCAGGCTCTGGTTTGAATCAGACCAGTCATAAAATTGATTACTCCTGGGAATTTCAATTTTGTTTTGAGAGTTTTGAAATCTCCTCCATTTTAACCTATGCACAATTTGGACCTTCAGTTGTTATCCTGGAAGGTTTCTATTGGCTATTTCTTCTGTCAGGAGGGTGTCTGAATTATCAGCTTTTTCCAGCGGATTGAATTCCAGCAGAACAAGGCTGTGTTACATACTTATTCTAGTTTCTTACCTAAAATGGTTTATTCCAATAATAATAATAAGGAAATTATGGAACTTTTTTTTTTAAAAAGGTTGTTACATAATTTGAATGTGGTCATGGCTCTGAAATTCTATCTTCTAGCAAAGGAATTTCCTCAGTCCTCTGTGTTTGCCAAAAAACAAAACAAATAAGCTAAAGGTCAGAAAGCATCATCTGTTTCCTTAGCTTCCTGGTTGAAATATTTAATTCATAAGGCTTACTTAATATTCTAAAAGTGCCCCAAATGCCCTCAAAATAGAGGGCATTATAGTTTTTTATTAAAAAAAATGTAGCTTATTTAAAAAAAAAACTGCACTATACAGTTTTGGTCCTTTAAAGTTGTGGCGTGTTATAAAAAAACATCATTGAAAAGTGCCTTTAGATTGCGGTTTATGGGAACAGTGTTTTCCCAGTAAGTATATATGAACGCGACCTCACATTAGCGTGCGTGTAAGTGATATTTAGAGCTCCACTTGTAATCTAGCCCTTAATGTGCTATAGTGCAAATAGAGAGAGCTTTCCATATAGCTGCTTCAAGGTAATTCACAAGACACATTTGGTTTGATTAAGTTCTTGTGTCACATTTATATGCCCATTTTTGCTGGTTTATTGAAGGAGCTACTGCAACTAATGTGCTATTAAGTATTTGAATAGTTTATTAAGACATCCAATTTGCAGTTCTACATCCTTATTAAAGAAGTGCCGCCCATCCCAGTTTTATCCTCTCTCATTCCTACATACCCTGTGCAAGTGCCACTTCACTAACCCTATTTTCTAATGCTAAGCATTTCATTTTCATCTGTAATTAAGAATTTACATAATTCTTGGTGGAATAAGGAATTACTCTTTATCATAAAATTAGCATGTGCGTGCTTAATTTACTGTTGTGAGATTCAATATTTAATTACTTTGTGTTATTAGCTTTTTCACATAATGTCTAATTAGACAGTCCAAATAATGATTCTGTGCTAAAGTGCATTGCTTTGTTCTTCAGTTCTCTTAATGAGGAAAATAGTCATTAAGAAGTTATACGTTCTAAAGGAAACTGGTAGTTCTGGTTCATTTGCTTTCTTAAAGAGACAGGACCCCCCCCCCCCCATTTTCTTTCATGATTTGGGTAGACCATACAATTTTATTCAACTTTCCAATTTACTTCTATTTTAAATTTGCTTCATTCTCTTGCTATTCTTTGCTGAAGTAACACTGGCTGCTAGCTTAACACATATAGTTAGTCAGTCACAAGAGACAAAGGTTTGTAGGCACCAATCAGCAGCTATCTCCCACTAGTGTAGGATATGTTCGTATTCTTTTTCAACAAGGGATACCAAGAGAACAAAGCACATTTAAAAATAGATGTGAGTTTAAAGGTGTCTTAAAATAACATGCTCTATCTGAATCATGCAAGTTTAATTTTGACCTTCCTATCCTTTTAAGCTTACCGTGTATAGTTTTGTGAAATGTGTTGTCTGTCATAGATATAGTGTACTGTGCCAAGGAGATAGCTTCTCCAACGGGTGAAGTGTCTATTGTTTTGTTAAGTTAGTATATTCCATCTTAACAGATTTTAATCACTGAAAATATGACCATGTTTCTTTATACCCTTTTGTTTTGCAAGATACAGTTTACCAGGTTTTACCAAAGGCTCAGCAATTGTAAGTCTAGGTAACAAGATGCAGCAAACAAAGGCTAACTAGGGCATGGTTTTATATTGTGCTCCTTTGTTATTACCATACCATTAACGTCATTTAATCTCTCTCATAGTTAGTTCATACACCTGTATACTTCTATTGGTGCATTTCTCTTTATACAGTTATATTGCTACTCCACAAAAAACAATAGTAGGAGTTAAAGGGACATGAAACCCAAAATCTTTCTTTCATTATTTAAATAAAGCATACGATTGTAAACTTTTTTCTAATTTACTTCTATTATCAATTTTGCTTTATTCTTTTGGTATCCTTTCTTGAAGGAGCAGCAAGGCACTACTGGGAACTAGCTTAAAACATCGCTAAGCCAATCACAAGAGGCATATATGTGCAGACACCAATCAGCAGCTAGCTCCCAGCTCTATCTAGATATGCTTTTTAACAAAAGATACCAAGAGAATGAAGCAAATAAGATAAAATAAATAAATTAGAAAGTTGTTTAAAAATGTGTGACTAAATACACCATTAGCCTGTTCTATGGTGATTTACCACCTCGGTGCAGCTTCTTTCAGCCCAGTAATGCTTTTCACAGAGAAGAAATTTCCTGTAGCATATCAGTCTGATCCCGCCTATTAGGGTCAGTCCAGCACCGAAATACCAGGCAATTCCACTCTGATCAAGGAACACAGCAACCCCAGACGATCGTTTCAGCCTTCATTGAGCCTCGTCAGTGAGGTGTAGCCATATTCCTCTAAGCACACTGAGCAAGGAGTCCACATCTGGTTTCCCCTTTTTCCCATAGGGAGACTAAATACACACAAAGAGAAGCACACTCACAGGAACGAACAACCGGCTCAATACCATTGTTAGCCTGTTCTTTGGTGATTTACCACCTGGGTGCAGCTTCTTTTAGCCCAGTAATGCTTTTCACAGAGTAGAACTTTCCTGTAGTATATCAGTCTGATTCCGCCTATTAGGGTCAGTCCAGCACCGAAATACTAGGCAATTCCACTCTGAACAAGGAACACAGCAACCCCAGACGATCGTTTCAGCCTTCATTGAGCCTCGTCAGTGAGGTGTAGCCATATTCCTCTAAGCACACTGAGCAAGGAGTCCACATCTCCCCTTTTTCCCATAGGGAGACTAAATACACACAGAGAGAAGCACACTCACAGGAATGAACAACCGGCTCAATACCATTGTTAGCCCATTCTATGGCGATTTAGCACCTAGGTGCAACTTCTTTTAGCCCAGTAATGCTTTTATCAGAGTAGAACTTTCCTGTAGCATATCAGTCTGATCCCGCCTATTAGGGTCAGTCCAGCACTGAAATACCAGGCAATTCCACTCTGATCAAGGAACACAGCAACCCCAGACGATCGGTTCGGCCTTCATTGAGCCTCGTCAGTGAGGTGTAGCCATATTCCTCTAAGCACACTGAGCAATGAGTCCACGTCTGGTTCCCCTTTTTCCCATAGGGAGACTAAATACACACAGAGAAAAGCACACTCACAGGAATGAACAACCGTCTCAATACCATTGTTAGCCTGTTCTATGGGGATTTACCACCTGAGTGCAGCTTCTTTTAGCCCAGTAATGCTTTTCACAGAGTAGAACTTTCCTGTAGAATATCAGTTTGATCCCGCCTATTAGGGTCAGTCCAGCACCAAAATACCAGGCAATTCCACTCTGAACAAGGAACACAGCAACCCCAGACGATCGTTTCGGCCTTCATTGAGCCTCGTCAGTGAGGTGTAGCCATATTCCTCTAAGCACACTGAGCAAGGAGTCCATGTCTCCCCTTTTTCTCATAGGGAGACTAAATACACACAGAGAGAGGCACACTCACAGGAATGAACAACTGGCTCAATACCATTGTTAGCCCGTTCTATGGCGATTTACCACCTAGGTGCAGCTTCTTTTAGCCCAGTAATGCTTTTCACAGAGTAGAACTTTCCTGTTACATATCAGTCTGATCCCGCCTATTAGTGTCAGTCCAGCACCGAAATACCAGGCAATTCCACTCAACCCCATATGTGCTTAGAGGAATATTGAGCCATATTCCTCTAAGCACACTGAGCAAGGAGTCCACATCTGGTTTCCCCTTTTTCCCATAGGGAGACTAAATACACACAAAGAGAAGCACACTCACAGGAACGAACAACCGGCTCAATACCATTGTTAGCCTGTTCTATGGCGATTTACCACCTGAGTGCAGCTTCTTTTAGCCCAGTAATGCTTTTCACAGAGTAGAACTTTCCTGTAGCAAATCAGTAGGGTCAGTCCAGCACCAAAATACCAAGCAATTCCACTCTGAACAAGGAACACAGCAACCCCAAAAAAGAGGCTGCTCCTGAGTGGTAAATCGTCATAGAACTAGCTGATGAGCTGTTGTTCATTCCTGGTAGAGCGCTTCTCTCTTTGTATGCAAATCGTCTGGGGTTGTCATGTTCCTTGTTCAGAGGAGAATTGTCTGGTATTTCGGGGCTGGACTGACCTTACTTGGTGGGATCAGACTGACTGATATACTTCAGGTATGTTTTCCTCTGTGAAAAGCACACTGGTCTAAAAGAGGCTGCTCCTGGAGGCTGCTCCTGGGTGGTAAATCGCCATAGAACTAGCTGATGAGCTGTTGTTCGTTGCTGTAGAGCGCTTCTCTCTTTGTATGCAAATCAATATGACCCTGGGGAAGTCTCCCTATGGGTGATGGGGGAAACCAGACGTGGACTCCTTTCCCAGTGTGTTTAGAGGAATGTGGCTGCACCTCACTGACGAGGCCCATAGGAGGCCGAAACGATCATCTGGGGTTGTCATGTTCCTTGTTCAGAGGAAAATTGCCTGGTATTTCGGGGCTGGACTGACCTTACTTGGTGGGATCAGACTGATATACTTCAGGAAAGTTTTCCTCTGTGAAAAGCACACTGGTCTAAAAGAGGCTGCTCCTGGGTGGTAAATTGCCATAGGACTAGCTGATGAGCTGTTGTTTGTTCCTGGTAGAGCGCTTCTCTCTTTGTATGCAGTTTAAAAATGTTGCTCTATCTAAATCATGAAAGAAAAATGTTGGGTTTCATGTCTCTTTAAGCATCATCATAAACCTCTACTAATTATTATAAAGGTTTTAAAGGTACACTACATATTAAGTTTTTCTGCAAGTTACTTTAAACATTACAGTGTACGCAAGAAGCCAAAACCACAATACTTTACTGGGCTGTAGCATACTTGCACAACCTGTCATACACTATAATTCAATGGGGTGGTTTGTATGGCTCTTCATTTGCTCTACTGTCAGGTTTGCCTACATATAGGAAGATACTCTGGAGGTTTAGGAGGCTGCTGCATAAATGGCCTTGAGGGTTAAAAAACTGTAAAGTCTTACAGTTTACATGTTCAGACAGGGACCCACAGATTTACTAGCAGAACATGTCCTTTTATTGCCCCTTTAACACCTTCATGTTAATAAGTCCAGCAGTTTCTACAGTTATGCTCATCTAGTACTACTCTGGTTTTTCTGTTAGTAAGATATCTGTAAAATAACACCAAGGGACGTCTACATGATATGAAAAAACGCAGAAATTGATCATGCTTAGTGCTTGGTTATAACGAAGCAGAAGTGATTTGTGTAACACAATAAAGAATCATGCCCTAGTTATCCCTTGTTTGTACAGTATATAACATTAGGCACTGTGTTGTAAAATATGTGCATACAAATTATTTAAAAAGATTTAAAACTGTTATTTTGTTTACAGTCAATGAGCATACCCCTTGAAAAGCCTGTTGAATGGGCTTTTCTAATCCCTTTGATGAGGTCAGTTCTGGACAATTACAAAATGAGATTGTGCACTGATTAAGGTATCAGTGTAGAATGTTGTCGGGTGGGTAGGTGTACAGAATCCTGCAATATACGCTTTAGCCTCTCTGGGGAAGTGGAAATGCACAATTTTCAGAGTTAAAGTGATGGCAAACTCTCCTCTTTATAAAAACAGATGTGGAATGTTAGTAATATTTTAGATAGCATCTAATTCATCAGATGTAATGAAGTTGCACTATAACTCACTTTTTATATAGATATAAAATTCAAATACCGCCCGCTCCGCCACCCACTTCAAAAGTAAATTTTTCTGTGAACTAATGGTTTGAATTGTTGTCCAATCAGCTCTTTCCCCATATGGCACTTTTGTTGTAGCTAGAGCGCTATTTGGAGAACAATTTAAACTGTTAGCTCAGAATAATTTACTTTTAAAGTGGGCGGAGGAGTGTGGGGTATTTGAATTTCATATCTACATTAAAGAGTAAGTTATAGCACAACTTCATTACAACTGAATTGAACTCCATCTAAAATATCACTTACATATCAGATCTGTTTTAATAAAGGGGAGAGTTTACATCACTTTAAATTACAGGGAAACTAAAATAAGTAATAAATGGTTATCATGAAGCAAGTTATTTATATTTTTGTATTATAATAACTACATTATTAACGGTACATAAAAGTGCAAATGTGCAAGAACATTTTACTATTGCACTGTGTTGCTTGCATATAATGCATATATGAAGTAAATTTTACATTTTTACTTTTATGTTTCTTTAAACATTTAATGGATAATTCCATGTTAGCCTGTCCCTTTAAGGATTCAGCATATCTTGTCAAGTAACTATCATAATGTAACCTAATAAATGCATTATACTTGTTTGGCTTCCAGGAGGCATTTATTTGAAGCAGTTTCACTTTCTCCTTTTAAAATGGGTCTACAATTTATTGTACAGTATTATAACCTTGTCTATATATCACTAGACTGATGTTTTTTTGGATTATTCTGTTCATCTATTATACAGATGGAAAATAATTTTCATTCTTTAATCCTTTCACTTTTCTGAATTTATTAAAGAAAAGTCAGACATAAAGCCACAAAGGATTCAGATCTACTGTTTATTCATGTGTTTGTATATATATTTCTTTTGCTGCAATCATTCTAAAGCTTAGTGGGTACACTGTTAAAATTTCAGAAAAATTGAAGCAATTTTAAGCTGTTTTGCAGTTTGTGTATGCCTTTTTTTCTCTTAAAGGCACAGTACCGTTTTTGCAAATTGTGTTTTTTTCATTAAATAAAGTGTTTTCCAAGCTTGCTTGCTTTATTACTAGTCTGTTAAATATGTCTGACACTGAGGAAACTCATTGTTAAATTTGTTTAGAAGCCATTGTGGAACCCCCTCTTATAATGTGTCCCACTTGTACTGATATGTCTATAAATTGCAAACAGCATATGTTGACTTATAAAAGTTTGGCATTAGATGATTCTCAGACAGAAGGAAATCAGGTTTTGTCATCTAGTTCTCCCCAAGTGACACAACCAGTAACGCCCGCACAAGCGACGCCAAGTACTTCTAGTGCGTCTAATTCTTTCACCTTGCAAGATATGGCTTCAGTTATGAATACTACCCTCACAGAGGTTTTATCTAAGCTGCCTGGGTTGCAAGGGAAGCGCAGTAGCTCTGGGTATATAACAAATGCTGAGCCTTCTGACGCTTTAGTAGCCGTATCCGATATTCCCTCACAATGTTCTGAATTAGGGATGAGGGATTTGCTTTCTGAGGGAGAGATTTCTGATTCAGGAAAGATGTTCCCTCTGACAGATTCAGATATGACGGCATTTAAATTTAAGTTAGAGCACCTCCGCTTATTGCTCAGGGAGGTTTTAGCTACTCTGGATGATTGTGACCCTATTGTAGTTCCAGAGAAATTGTGTAAAATGGACAAATATTTAGAGGTTCCTGTTTACACTGATGTGTTTCCGATCCCTAAGAGGATTTCAGACATTGTTACTAAGGAGTGGGATAAACCAGGTATTCCGTTCTTTCCCCCTCCTGTTTTTAAGAAAATGTTTCCCATTTCTGACACCATAAAGGACTCATGGCAGACAGTCCCTAAGGTGGAGGGAGCTATTTCTACCCTGGCTAAGCGTACAACTATACCTATTGAAGAGAGTTGTGCTTTCATTGATCCTATGGATAAAAAATTAGAGGGTCTCCTAAACAAAATTTTTGTTCATCAAGGTTTTCTTCTTCAGCCTATAGCATGCATTGTTCCTGTACCCACTGCAGCTGCCTTTTGGTTTGAGGCTCTAGAAGAGGCTCTTCAGATGGAGACCCCACTAGATGATATTTTGGACAGAATTAAGGCTCTTAAGTTGGCTAATTCTCTTATTATAGACGCCGCTTTTCATCTTGCTAAATTAGCGGCTAAGAATTCAGGTTTTGCCATTTTAGCGCGTAGAGCGTTATGACTTAAGTCCTGGTCAGCTGCTGTGTCATCTAAATCTAAGCTTTTGTCCATCCCTTTCAAAGGTAAGACCCTATTCGGGCCTGCATTGAAAGAGATCATTTCAGACATCAGACACTGGAGGGAAGGGTCATACCCTCCCTCAGGATAAGTCAAATAAGATAAGGACCAAACAAGATCATTTTCATTCCTTTCAAAACTTCAAGAGTGGTCCCTCTACCTCTTCCCCTGCTGCAAACCAAGAGGGGAACTTTGCTCAATCCAAGCCAACCTGGAAACCTAATCAGGCTTGCATCAAGGGTAAACAGGCCAAAAAGCCTGCTGCTGCCACTAAGTCAGCATGAAGGGGTAGCCCCCGATCCGGGACCGGATCTAGTAGGGGGCAGGCTCTCTTTCTTTGCTCAGGCCTGGGCAAGAGACGTTCAAGATTCCTGGGCAGTAGAAATTGTAACCCAGGGATACCTTCTAGATTTCAAGGATTCCCCTCCAAGGGGGAGGTTCCATCTTTCTCAATTGTCTGTAAACCAGACAAAAAGAGAGGCGTTTTTATGCTGTGTAGAAGACCTTTTTACCATGGGAGTGATCTGCCCAGTTCCAAAAGCAGAACAGGGGCAGGGGTTCTACTGCAATCTGTTTATAGTTCCCAAAAAGGAGGAAACCTTCAGACCAATTCTAGATCTCAAGATCCTAAACCAATTCCTAAGAGTTCCATCTTTCAAGATGGAGACCATTCAGACTATCTTACCATTGATCCAGGAGGGTCAATATATGACCACCGTGGACTTAAAGGATGCGTATCTGCACATTCCTATCCACAAAGATCATCACCAGTTCCTCAGGTTCGTCTTTCTGGACAAGCATTATCTGTTTGTGGCTCTTCCTTTCGGGTTGGCCTTGGCTCCGCAAATCTTAACGAAGGTGCTAGGCTCCCTTCTGGCGGTTCTAAGACCACGGGGCATAGCAGTGGCGCCTTATCTAGACGACATTCTAATTCAAGTGTCGTCCTTCCAACTAGCCAAGTCTCACACGGACTTAGTGTTGGCCTTTCTAAAGTCTCACGGGTGGAAAATGAACGTAAAAAAGAGTTCTCTTTCCCCCCTCACAAGAGTTTCATTTCTAGGGACTCTGATAGACTCGGTGGACATGAAAATATTTCTGATGGAGGTCAGGAAATCAAAGATTTTGTCCACCTGCCAAGCTCTTCATTTCTCCAACATAGGTGTGTCCGGTCCACGGCGTCATCCTTACTTGTGGGGATATTCTCTTCCCCAACAGGAAATGGCAAAGAGCCCAGCAAAGCTGGTCATATGATCCCTCCTAGGCTCCGCCTACCCCAGTCATTCTCTTTGCCATTGCACAGGCAACATCTCCACGGAGATGGCTAAGAGTTTTTTGGTGTAAACATTCTGGAACTGAGAGCGATATTCAATGCTCTCAAAGCTTGGCCTCATCTAGCAAAGGCCAAATTCATAAGGTTTCAATCAGACAACATGACGACAGTTGCATATATCAACCATCAGGGGGGAACAAGGAGTTCCCTGGCGATGGAGGAAGTGACCAAGATAATTCAATGGGCGGAGGATCACTCCTGCCACTTGTCTGCAATCCACATCCCAGGAGTGGAAAATTGGGAAGCGGATTTTCTGAGTCGTCAGACATTCCATCCGGGGGAGTGGGAACTCCACCCGGAAATCTTTGCCCAAATAACTCAATTATGGGGCATTCCAGACATGGATCTGATGGCCTCTCGTCAGAACTTCAAGGTTCCTTGTTACGGGTCCAGATCCAGGGATCCCAAGGCGACTCTAGTAGATGCACTAGTAGCACCTTGGACCTTCAACCTAGCTTATGTATTCCCACAGTTTCCTCTCATTCCCAGGCTGGTAGCCAGGATCAACCAGGAGAGGGCTTCGGTGATCTTGATAGCTCCTGCGTGGCCACGCAGGACTTGGTATGCAGACCTGGTGAATATGTCATCGGCTCCACCATGGAAGCTACCTTTGAGACAGGACCTTCTTGTTCAAGGTCCATTCGAACATCCGAATCTGGTTTCCCTCCAACTGACTGCTTGGAGATTGAACGCTTGATTTTATCAAAGCGTGGGTTTTCAGATTCTGTAATAGATACTCTGATTCAGGCTAGAAAGCCTGTAACTAGAAAAATTTACCATAAGATATGGAAAAGATATATCTGTTGGTGTGAATCTAAAGGATTCCCATGGAACAAGATAAAAATTCCTAAGATTCTATCCTTTCTACAAGAAGGTTTGGAGCAGGGATTATCTGCAAGTTCTCTGAAGGGACAGATTTCTGCGTTATCTGTTTTACTTCACAAAAGGCTGGCAGCTGTGCCAGACGTTCAAGCGTTTGTTCAGGCTCTGGTTAGAATCAAGCCTGTTTACAGACCTTTGACTCCTCCCTGGAGTCTTAATCTAGTTCTTTCAGTTCTTCAAGGGGTTCCGTTTGAACCCTTACATTCCGTAGATATTAAGTTATTATCTTGGAAAGTTTTGTTTTTGGTTGCAATTTCTTCTGCTAGAAGAGTTTCTGAGTTATCTGCTCTGCAGTGTTCTCCGCCCTATCTGGTGTTCCATGCAGATAAGGTGGTTTTGCGTACTAAGCCTGGTTTTCTTCCGAAAGTTGTTTCCAACAAGAATATTAACCAGGAGATAGTTGTACCTTCTTTGTGTCCGAATCCAGTTTCAAAGAAGGAACGTTTGTTACACAATTTGGACGTAGTCCGTGCTCTAAAATTCTATTTAGAGGCCACTAAAGATTTCAGACAAACTTCTTCTTTGTTTGTTGTTTATTCTGGTAAAAGGAGAGGTCAAAAAGCAACTTCTACCTCTCTTTCTTTTTGGCTTAAAAGCATTATCCGATTGGCTTATGAGACTGCCGGACGGCAGCCTCCTGAAAGAATCACAGCTCACTCCACTAGGGCTGTGGCTTCCACATGGGCCTTCAAGAACGAGGCTTCTGTTGACCAGATATGTAAGGCAGCGACTTGGTCTTCACTGCACACTTTTGCCAAATTTTACAAATTTGATACTTTTGCTTCTTCAGAGGCTATTTTTGGGAGAAAGGTTTTGCAAGCCGTGGTGCCTTCCATTTAGGTGACCTGATTTGCTCCCTCCCTTCATCCGTGTCCTAAAGCTTTGGTATTGGTTCCCACAAGTAAGGATGACGCCGTGGACCGGACACACCTATGTTGGAGAAAACAGAATTTATGCTTACCTGATAAATTACTTTCTCCAACGGTGTGTCCGGTCCATGGCCCGCCCTGGTTTTTTTAATCAGGTCTGATGAATTATTTTCTCTAACTACAGTCACCACGGTATCATGTGATTTCTCCTATGCATATTTCCTCCTGTACGTCGGTCGAATGACTGGGGTAGGCGGAGCCTAGGAGGGATCATATGACCAGCTTTGCTGGGCTCTTTGCCATTTCCTGTTGGGGAAGAGAATATCCCCACAAGTAAGGATGACGCCGTGGACCGGACACACCGTTGGAGAAAGTAATTTATCAGGTAAGCATAAATTCTGTTTCCATTCCTCGGCCGTCAGTGGCTCACTGTATGGAGGTAATCGGACTAATGGTAGCGGCAATGGACATAGTTCCGTTTGCTTGCTTGCATCTCAGACCACTGCAACTATGTATGCTCAATCAGTGGAATGGAGATTATGTGGATTTATCTCCTCAGATAAATCTGGATCAAGAGACCAGAGACTCTCTTCTTTGGTGGTTGTCACAGGATCATCTGTCCCAGGGAATGTGTTTCCGCAGGCCAGAATGGGTTATAGTGACGACAGACGCCAGTCTTCTGGGCTGGGGTGCAGTCCGGAATTCTCTGAAAGCTCAGGGTTTGTGGACTCGGGAGGAGGTTCTCCTACCGATAAATATTCTGGAATTAAGAGCGATATTCAATGCTCTCCAGGCATGGCCTCAGCTGGCTTTGGCCATATTCATCAGATTTCAGTCGGACAACATCACAACTGTAGCTTATATCAATCATCAGGGTGAAACAAAGAGTTCCTTAGCGATGATAGAGGTCTCAAGGATAATCCAATGGGCAGAGGCTCACTTTTGCCATTTGTCAGCGATCTATATCCCAGGTGTGGAGAACTGGGAAGCAGTTTTTCTAAGTTGTCAGACTTTTCATCCGGGGGAGTGGGAACTCCATCCGGAGGTGTTTGCTCAGCTGGTTCGGCTATAGGGCACACCAGAGTTGGATCTGATGGCGTCTCGTCAGAATGCCAAACTTCCTCATTACGGCTCCAGGTCAAGGGATCCTCAGGCTGTACTGATAGATGCTCTAGCAGTACCCTGGTTGTTCAACCTGGCTTATGTGTTTCCACCTTTCCCTCTCCTTCCATGTTTGATTGTCAGAATCAAACAGGAGAGAGCATCAGTGATTTTGATAGCGCCTGCGTGGCCACGCAGGACTTGGTATGCAGACCTTGTGGACATGTCATCCCTTCCACCATGGTCTCTGCCATTGAGACAGGACCTTCTGATTCAAGGTCCATTCAAGCACTGCAACTGACTGCTTAGAGATTGAACGCTTGATTCTATCAAAGCGGGGTTTCTCTGAGTCAGTCACAAATACCTTGATTCAGGCTCGAAAGCCTGTTACCAGGAAAAATTATCATAAGATATGGCGTAAATATCTTTTTTGGTGCAAATCCATAGGCTTCTCCTGGAGTTAAATCAGGATTCCTAGGATTTTGTCTTTTCTCCAATAGGGATTGGAGAAAGGATTATCAGCTAGTTCCCTAAAGGGACAGATATCTGCTCTATCTATTTTGTTGCACAAGCGTCTGGCAGATGTTCCAGACATTCTGGCTTTTTGTCAGGCTTTAGTTAGAATTAAGCCTGTGTTTAAACCTATTGCTCCGCCATGGAGTCTAAATTTAGTTCTTAGAGTTCTTCAGGGGGTTCCGTTTGAACCCATGCATTCCATAGATATTAAGCTTTTATCTTGGAAAGTTTTGTTCCTAGTTGCTATCTCTTCAGCTCGAAGAGTTTCTGAACTATCTGCATTACAATGTGACTCTCCTTATCTTGTGTTCCATGCTGATAAGGTGGTTTTGCGTACCAAGCCTGGGTTCCTACCTAAGGTTGTTACTAACAGGAATATCAATCAAGAAATTGTTGTTCCTTCTCTGTGTCCTAATCCTTCTTGTAAGAAGGAACATCTGTTGAACAACTTGGACGTGGTTCGTGCTTTGAAATTTTATTTGCAGGCAACCAAAGATTTTCATCAAACATCTTCTTTGTTTGTTGTCTATTCTGGAAAACGTAGGGGTCAAAAGGCTACGGCGACTTCTCTTTCCTTTTGGCTGAAAGCATCATCCGTTTGGCTTAGTAAACTGCTGGACAGCAGCCTCCTGAAAGGATTACAGCTCATTCTACTAGAGTGGTAGCTTCCACATGGGCTTTTTAAAATGATGCTTCAGTTGAACAGATTTGTAAGGCTGCGACTTGGTCGTCGCTTCATACCTTTTGAAAATTTTATAAATTTGATACTTTTGCTTCTTCGGAGGCTATTTCTGGGAGAAAGATTTTGCAAGCAATGGTGCCTTCCGTTTAGGTTCCTGTCTTGTCCCTCCCTTCATCCGTGTCCTAAAGCTTTGGTATTGGTATCCCACAAGTTAGGATGAATCCGTGGACTCTGTACATCATGCAAAAGAAAACAAAATTTATGCTTACCTGATAAATTTCTTTGTACCGAGTCCATGGCCCGCCCTGTCTATTCAAGACAGATAGTATTTTTTATGTAAGCTTCAGTCACCTCTGCACCTTATAGTTTCTCCTTTCTTCCTTGTCCTTCGGTCGAATGACTGGGGGGTGCAGTTAAGGGGGGAGCTATATAGACAGCTCTGCTGTGGTGCTCTCTTTGCTACTTCCTGTCAGGAAGGACAATATCCCACAATTTAGGATGAATCCGTGGACTCGGTACATTGCAAAAGAAAGAAATTTATCAGTTAAGCATAAATTTAGTTTATATATATATATATATATATATATATATATCCAAGCAATTTCCAGGTCAGCCCACCAAGAGACAGCAGCCTGGGTGCAGATATAAATAGCATATGTAACAAAGGTAAATGCACTCTCAGGTCTTCCACAAATTTCTTTATTGGAACGTTTTCGGGGTTCACAACCCCTTCATCAGCATAAACTAACAAGCCAAACTCAAACAATTTATAGTGCTTTAACAAATCACTCACCAAACAGGTGTTGCTCCAAAGTGCGCCAAACATCGAGTGTGGAACGCATCTTGCGTTCCACTGTGTTAAAGCCTACCGGAAGTACTATAATCTCACTTCCGGTTTCGCGGCTAGATCCAGACTTATATTTACAGCTCCTTAGACATTCAGCGTTGACGAGTTTCGCTGCCTGCTTTCTTTACTCAAGTCCAGGTCAGAAGCGCTGCTACAATCTGTCAAACTTGAAGGACGTGTCACTGTTCCACGGCATATATTCCGGTAAGATTGTATCATTATTTTACACACACGTTAACGATAGAAGACAGGGTCACAGTGGGACTCCTTTTTCTTTATGAATTCAAGGGTTAATAGATATTTGTTATGTGATTTAGACTGCTTATGTGTAAGAACATTTGGACTTTTAGGCTGATACAGGTCATTTTCATTTTATGAGCTGCACAGTTTCTTTTTATTAAAATGGCACACTTTTTCCTTAGCAGGGCCAGGTCCTGCATGAACACCATGTGACCGGGAGTGGTCACGATTTTTTCCCTGCTTCCGATTCCTGACTGGGTGACTGCGGAGAGGAGCATCTACTCTATCTGTCGGGGTCATAGGAGGTGGTGAGTGCCCCAGCAATTGGGGGTATAAGGTGCCGGTTGTTTTTCCTTCCTATAATTTGATATAGACGAGTTATGGAGGATTCTGATATTTTAGAGGGGGAGATCCCATGGATACAGAATTTGTTACCTGTGTATATTGTGAGGAGGCCCGGGTAATCCAGCCCTCTTAATTATGTTCCGTATGCCGCAATAGAGTGTTCTCATTAACCAATGTTGAGATGTTAGAGACCACTGAGCCATCCGCCTCTGAGGACTCTTCTTTTAGTGAGGTGCGTTCCCTAGATTCTGTTCCTACATATGCAGTTTTCCCGAGTTCCGATCCTCCTTCGCCTGCAGTTCCGCATGTTCATCTCTACAGCCTTAACAATGTTACCTATTCCTGCTATGCGTAAACGAAGGGGTAATCCAGGCTCTCATGCCCAAGGACATTCATGTAAAATAACCATTGTATCAGTCCTCTGGGGATGCGTATGACAGGCAGGATCTGTTTTTTGTTTGCACACTCTTTTTTCAGTGCGTTTGCCTGTTTTCTTTTACTTTGCTATTCCATTTAGGATAGTTTTTTGTTTTTTAGAGCTCTGGGTTGTTATAGAAACTCTTCTTAAAGACGTTTTGTCACATGGGATTTTTGGTACTATCGACTTTGATGGTCGAGATTGTTGTAAACTTCTGGTGGAAGCTTACAGATTTCTGTTCGGGGTGATAGTTCCCCTGATGATATCGAGTACAATTTTAAGCCTCGGAGCTTAATTTCTTTAATTTGATTATTCAGTTGTTCTAGCTTTGCTGGAACTTAGGAGTTTTGTTTTCGGCTTGGATTGTTCCGGCAGATAAGTTGTTTCCTAGATAACAGGCAGGACCTGTTGTGGATACTAGTTGGGTTTGCTCCTTCTTTCTATACAAGAGGAGTTTTTTTTCTAGATTCCGGTCCAGGTAAAGCAGACCCATCTATCCTAGTTAACAGGCTGGACCTGTTTAGGTATTATCTGGGGTGTGTGCTTAATACTGGATCATATGGATCTAGAGGTCCTAGAGACCGTAACTAGGCTGCTTTCTGGGCAATTGTCTTCTCTAAAGGGAAGTTTGTCAAGTGACCTTTGGAGTCCTTGTCCTGGTATTTCTCGCATTGTGGGAATATTTTCCTCCTCTGTTGGTGCATGCCTTAATAGGGGGATGGTCTTCCAGTCCTAATTGGGTTCTATGATTTTTAAGCAGAAGCTTATTCGTTCTTCTTTTCGTTGGAGAATGTAGGGTTCTCCCCTCCTTTGGTTAGAAAGAAGGATGTCTTTCCTGGTTCATCCTTTCTGAGCAAATCCGGTTCTTAGGAACAGTTCCTTACAGTAAACCTTGTTCTGATCCTTGGTTGCTATCTTGGGATCTGGGTGTTAAGGTGGCAGTATCCTGCGTACAGATTTTACAGTAGTTCTCAGGTCTCGGCTTTTATGGTTTTCTTACATTCGCCTGCTAATAGACCTTTTGGGTTTTTTTCTCGTATCTTTTCCATCCTCAGAGTTGAATCTAGACCGGAATTGCTTGTGTAGACACCAGGGTGGATCTTGGATGCTGTTTTTTGTCTTATGGACAGGAATTTTTCCTGAGATCTTACGAAATTTACCCTTCAGGTTATGCCCTTCAGTCGCCCTTCTGGTATTCATTGAGGCGGGGGTGGAAAGTGATATACAAAGCCGAGTTCGAGACTTTGGCATGGAGTTGGTGTATCTGTCATAACAGACTTACATGGTATACCGGTTGGAGAAATCAATCCCCAGTGTTCCGTTCAGATCTCCATGTTCTGAGAATTTATTCTCTTAAGCTCTTCCGGGGTGGTTTTGACTTTGTCACTTCCTTGTCCGTGGGCAGAGAGTGTCCTAGTGAGGTCCAGGGGTTGGGAGTTTCCAGTTATTCCTTTGGTTCCTCAGCGAGCATTCTGCTTGGAGGATTTGGTCTTCTGGGTTCATACCAGATGGGACCTCTCAGTGGGGAGATCTTCTTTTGAAGTTCCTCCTGCTAAACGGGGGGTCTTGTGTTTGAGGTTGGATGGAGGCCTTCTTTGGCTCCTTGCCAGCTACCCTCTCTATGAGCGTACTCCTCAGGATCGGATGTCCCCTACCATCATTCCCTGCTCGAATGTTTGTATGTAATGGGGAAGACGATCAAGATTTCAAGACGTCGGTGTTATCTCCACCGCTTCTTTCGGCCATGTCATGCTTTGTTGTAGATGGTTCGATCCTAGCAGGAGCAGGCGTCTGTGAGATATTTTTCTCTGTTTATATCTATGAGTTGTATCACAGTTTAGGGGCTTCGCCTCCATGGACCTTGTTACAGGGATTTGCTGGAGCAGGGTCCTTGTGTTCAACACAATCTGGATTCTCTGAGGCTGACCGCGTGGAATTAAACGCTTAGTCTTAGCCATTAGAGGTTTCTCTGAAAGGATTGTTGATACTCTCATTTTAGCTCATAAGCCGGTGTCTCATTGCATCTATTAAAAGTGGTGCAGGACCTACTTTTTATGGTAATGGTGTCCTACGAGGGCTTAGTGGTGAACTTTCCTGCTTTAGAAGCTGAAAGTCAAGAGTTCAAATCCAGCTGTGGCTATGTACTCTTTATAATGCATGACCTACTTTTTCTGGTATAAAGAGTGGGAATTCCCCTGGCATAAGGCCAGGTTTTCCAGGATCCTTCCTTTCTCCATGATGCTCTGGAGAAGGGCCCTTTCTGTTGCTCCCTTAGGGGACAGATATCGGCCCTATCGGTTTTTCTGCTCGAGAGGCTCTCAGAGCTTCCAGATGTCCAGTCTTTGGTTCGGGCTTTGACTAAATCAGGCCTGTGTGTAGATCTAGTGCTCCTCTTGGGAGTTTACATCTTGCTCTAAGTTTGGGCTTATGCATGGTGTTGACATTAAGATTTCTGTCTTGGAAGGTTCTTTTTCTACTGACTATTGCTTCGGCGTGCAGAGTTCTGAGATGGCTGCCTTGCATTCTGAGTTTCCTTACCTAGTTCTTTATGCGGCTAAGGCTGTTCTTCTTACTGGGTTAGGTTTTTTTCCTATGGTTGTTTCAGATTGCAACATCAATCAGGTGATTGGGTTTCCTTCCTTTTGTTCTCTTCGAAGGAGTGGTTATTTCATAACTTGGATGTGGTTCGGGCCTTGAAGTTCTATTTTCATGCTACAAGGGTGTTTTGTCAGACTTTTTCCTTGTTTGTGTCTATTCTTAGAAGCGTAAGGGGCAGGATGCCTCGTCCGCTTCTTTGCTTTTCTACTTGAGGAGCATTACTCGCTTAGTTTATGAGTCGGTGGGACACAAGCCTCCACAGAAGATGAAGGCTCATTCAACTAGAGCTGTGGTTTCCTCTTGGGTCTTTTGAGAATGAGGCCGCTATGGATTAGATTGTACTTTTTCAAGATTTTACATATTTGACATTTTTACTTCGGCAGAAGCAGCTTTTGGGAGAAAGGGTTTTGCAGGCTGTGGTGCCCTCAGAACAGGGTTCGCCTCTCTTTTTACCCTCACATTTTTCATTCAATGTCCTCTAGAGCTTGGGTATATGTTTCCCACAAGTAAGGAATGAAGCCATGTACTCGCCTCATATTAAGAACAGCCTCCATCTTAACAGATTACTGCTCATTTACCAAATCAGTTGCCATTTCTTGGGCTTTTAAGAATGAGACTTCTGGTGACCAGGCAGCTACTTGGTCTTCTTTGCATACAATTACAAAATTCTACCATTTGGATATTTTAGCTTCTCCTGAGGTAGTCTTTAGTACAAAAGTCCTTCATGCAGTTGTTTCAGATTAATTTTGCCTGTTGGTTATTTTTAATTGCATATATATATATATTTTAAAAAGTGTTATACCCTGTTTTTCTTTGGGTTCAATTTGAGTTGTGTATTTAGTTTCTCTGTGAAAAAATATGTTCTTTATATCCTGCCCTTTATTTCTCATTGCTCGTGGACTCCACTGCTTGGGTATTAGTTCCCAGGAGTAATGGATTACGGACTCTCACCACCTATATGGAAGAAAACATAATTTCTCTTGTTAAGTGTGTTCAGTCCATGGGTCATCCATTACTTATGGAATATATTCTCCTTCCCAACAGGAAGTTGCAAGAGGATCACCCAAGCAGAGCTGCTATATAGCTCCTCCCCTCACATGTCATATCCAGTCATTCTCTTGCAAGTCTCAACAAAGGAGGTTGTGAGAGGAGATAGGAGTTTTTTACTTAATTATTCTTCAATCAAAAGTTTATTATTTTAAAATGGCACCGGAGTGTGCTGTTTTTTCTCTCAGGCAGTATTTAGAAGAAGAAAATCTGCCTGCGTTTTCTATGATCTTAGCAGACGTAACTAAGATCCACTGGCTGTTCTTGCACATTCTGAGGAGTGGGGTAACTTCAGAAAAGGGAATAGCATGCGGGGTCCCCCGCAAATGAGGTATGTGCAGTATAATATTTTCTAGGAATGGAATTGACTAAGAAAACACTGCTGTTACCCATATGATGTAAGTACAGCCTTTAATGCAGTAGTAGCAACTGGTATCAGGCTGATAAATGTATGCGCAGTTGAGTTATTTTCTAGGGACTAGAATTTGACTGAGAAAATACTGTTAATACTGAAATAAATGTATGAGCCTTAACTGTAGTAGAAGCGACTGGTAGCAGGCTTAGTGATAACACTGGAAAAGTTGTTTTTTAAAACGTTTACTGGCATGTTATTCGTTTTGTGAGGTACTTTGGTGATAAATCTTTTTGGGCATGATATTTTTCCATATGGCTAACGTTTATTTATGCATAGAAACCGTTGTTTCTATGCATAAATAGTACCGGAAGTACTATAATCTCACTTCCGGTTTCGCGGCTACATAGAATTCTATGTAGCCGCGAAACCGGAAGTGAGATTATAGTACTTCCGGTAGGCTTTAGCACAGTGGAACGCAAGATGCGTTCCACACTCGATGTTTGGCGCACTTTGGAGCAACACCTGTTTGGTGAGTGATTTGTTAAAGCACTATAAATTGTTTGAGTTTGGCTTGTTAGTTTATGCTGATGAAGGGGTTGTGAACCCCGAAAACGTTCCAATAAAGAAATTTGTGGAAGACCTGAGAGTGCATTTACCTTTTTTACATATATATATATATATATATATATATATATATATATATATCCTTCTTAATATGAGGAGAGTCCACGGCTTAAATACCTCCCCCACTTCCCTCATCCCCCAGTCATTCTTTGCCTTTCGTCACAGGAGGTTGGCAGAGAAGTGTCAGAAGATACAGAGAGTTCCTTATGGAGGGTAGTACCCTTCGAAATTGAACTGGAGTTTTAAGTAGTCTTGTCAGCCTCTCAGTGAGAGCATTGATGAAAGTTAGAGTCTGGAGATGCAGGGAGAGTCTTTCTGCAAACCCATCCAGACTTATATTTACAGCTCCTTAGGCAATCAGCGTTGACGAGTTTCGCTGCCTGCTTTCTTTACTCAAGTCCAGGTCAGAAGCGCTGCTACAATCTGTCAAACTTGAAGGACGTGTCACTGTTCCACGGCATATATTCCGGTAAGATTGTATCATTATTTTACACACACGTTAACGATAGAAGACAGGGTCACAGTGGGACTCCTTTTTCTTTATGAATTCAAGGGTTAATAGATATTTGTTATGTGATTTAGACTGCTTATGTGTAAGAACATTTGGACTTTTAGGCTGATACAGGTCATTTTCATTTTATGAGCTGCACAGTTTCTTTTTATTAAAATGGCACACTTTTTCCTTAGCAGGGCCAGGTCCTGCATGAACACCATGTGACCGGGAGTGGTCACGATTTTTTCCCTGCTTCCGATTCCTGACTGGGTGACTGCGGAGAGGAGCATCTACTCTATCTGTCGGGGTCATAGGAGGTGGTGAGTGCCCCAGCAATTGGGGGTATAAGGTGCCGGTTGTTTTTCCTTCCTATAATTTGATATAGACGAGTTATGGAGGATTCTGATATTTTAGAGGGGGAGATCCCACGGATACAGAATTTGTTACCTGTGTATATTGTGAGGAGGCCCGGGTAATCCAGCCCTCTTAATTATGTTCCGTATGCCGCAATAGAGTGTTCTCATTAACCAAGGTTGAGATGTTAGAGACCACTGAGCCATCCGCCTCTGAGGACTCTTCTTTTAGTGAGGTGCGTTCCCTAGATTCTGTTCCTACATATGCAGTTTTCCCGAGTTCCGATCCTCCTTCGCCTGCAGTTCCGCATGTTCATCTCTACAGCCTTAACAATGTTACCTATTCCTGCTATGCGTAAACGAAGGGGTAATCCAGGCTCTCATGCCCAAGGACATTCATGTAAAATAACCATTGTATCAGTCCTCTGGGGATGCGTATGACAGGCAGGATCTGTTTTTTGTTTGCACACTCTTTTTTCAGTGCGTTTGCCTGTTTTCTTTTACTTTGCTATTCCATTTCGGATAGTTTTTTGTTTTTTAGAGCTCTGGGTTGTTATAGAAACTCTTCTTAAAGACGTTTTGTCACATGGGATTTTTGGTACTATCGACTTTGATGGTCGAGATTGTTGTAAACTTCTGGTGGAAGCTTACAGATTTCTGTTCGGGGTGATAGTTCCCCTGATGATATCGAGTACAATTTTAAGCCTCGGAGCTTAATTTCTTTAATTTGATTATTCAGTTGTTCTAGCTTTGCTGGAACTTAGGAGTTTTGTTTTCGGCTTGGATTGTTCCGGCAGATAAGTTGTTTCCTAGATAACAGGCAGGACCTGTTGTGGATACTAGTTGGGTTTGCTCCTTCTTTCTATACAAGAGGAGTTTTTTTTCTAGATTCCGGTCCAGGTAAAGCAGACCCATCTATCCTAGTTAACAGGCTGGACCTGTTTAGGTATTATCTGGGGTGTGTGCTTAATACTGGATCATATGGATCTAGAGGTCCTAGAGACCGTAACTAGGCTGCTTTCTGGGCAATTGTCTTCTCTAAAGGGAAGTTTGTCAAGTGACCTTTGGAGTCATTGTCCTGGTATTTCTCGCATTGTGGGAATATTTTCCTCCTCTGTTGGTGCATGCCCTAATAGGGGGATGGTCTTCCAGTCCTAATTGGGTTCTATGATTTTTAAGCAGAAGCTTATTCGTTCTTCTTTTCGTTGGAGAATGTAGGGTTCTCCCCTCCTTTGGTTAGAAAGAAGGATGTCTTTCCTGGTTCATCCTTTCTGAGCAAATCCGGTTCTTAGGAACAGTTCCTTACAGTAAACCTTGTTCTGATCCTTGGTTGCTATCTTGGGATCTGGGTGTTAAGGTGGCAGTATCCTGCGTACAGATTTTACAGTAGTTCTCAGGTCTCGGCTTTTATGGTTTTCTTACATTCGCCTGCTAATAGACCTTTTGGGTTTTTTTCTCGTATCTTTTCGATCCTCAGAGTTGAATCTAGACCGGAATTGCTTGTGTAGACACCAGGATGGATCTTGGATGCTGTTTTTTGTCTTATGGACAGGAATTTTTCCTGAGATATTACGAAATTTACCCTTCAGGTTATGCCCTTCAGTCGCCCTTCTGGTATTCATTGAGGCGGGGGGTGGAAAGTGATATACAAAGCCGAGTTCGAGACTTCGGCATGGAGTTGGTGTATCTGTCATAACAGACTTACATGGTATACCGGTTGGAGAAATCAATCCCCAGTGTTCCGTTCAGATCTCCATGTTCTGAGAATTTATTCTCTTAAGCTCTTCCGGGGTGGTTTTGACTTTGCCACTTCCTTGTCCGTGGGCAGAGAGTGTCCTAGTGAGGTCCAGGGGTTGGGAGTTTCCAGTTATTCCTTTGGTTCCTCAGCGAGCATTCTGCTTGGAGGATTTGGTCTTCTGGGTTCATACCAGATGGGACCTCTCAGTGGGGAGATCTTCTTTTGAAGTTCCTCCTGCTAAACGGGGGGTCTCGTGTTTGAGGTTGGATGGAGGCCTTCTTTGGCTCCTTGCCAGCTACCCTCTCTATGAGCGTACTCCTCAGGATCGGATGTCCCCTACCATCATTCCCTGCTCGAATGTTTGTATGTAATGGGGAAGACGATCAAGATTTCAAGACGTCGGTGTTATCTCCACCGCTTGTTTCGGCCATGTCATGCTTTGTTGTAGATGGTTCGATCCTAGCAGGAGCAGGCGTCTGTGAGATATTTTTCTCTGTTTATATCTATGAGTTGTATCACAGTTTAGGGGCTTCGCCTCCATGGACCTTGTTACAGGGATTTGCTGGAGCAGGGTTCTTGTGTTCAACACAATCTGGATTCTCTGAGGCTGACTGCGTGGAATTAAACGCTTAGTCTTAGCCATTAGAGGTTTCTCTGAAAGGATTGTTGATACTCTCATTTTAGCTCATAAGCCGGTGTCTCATTGCATCTATTAAAAGTGGTGCAGGACCTACTTTTTATGGTAATGGTGTCCTACGAGGGCTTAGTGGTGAACTTTCCTGCTTTGGAAGCTGAAAGTCAAGAGTTCAAATCCAGCTGTGGCTATGTACTCTTTATAATGCATGACCTACTTTTTCTGGTATAAAGAGCGGGAAATCCCCTGGCATAAGGCCAGGTTTTCCAGGATCCTTCCTTTCTCCATGATGCTCTGGAGAAGGGCCCTTTCTGTTGCTCCCTTAGGGGACAGATATCGGCCCTATCGGTTTTTCTGCTCGAGAGGCTCTCAGAGCTTCCAGATGTCCAGTCTTTGGTTCGGGCTTTGACTAAATCAGGCCTGTGTGTAGATCTAGTGCTCCTCTTGGGAGTTTACATCTTGCTCTAAGTTTGGGCTTATGCATGGTGTTGACATTAAGATTTCTGTCTTGGAAGGTTCTTTTTCTACTGACTATTGCTTCGGCGTGCAGAGTTCTGAGATGGCTGCCTTGCATTCTGAGTTTCCTTACCTAGTTCTTCATGCGGCTAAGGCTGTTCTTCTTACTGGGTTAGGTTTTTTTCCTATGGTTGTTTCAGATTGCAACATCAATCAGGTGATTGGGGTTCCTTCCTTTTGTTCTCTTCGAAGGAGTGGTTATTTCATAACTTGGATGTGGTTCGGGCCTTGAAGTTCTATCTTCAGGCTACAAGGGTGTTTTGTCAGACTTTTTCCTTGTTTGTGTCTATTCTTAGAAGCGTAAGGGGCAGGATGCCTCGTCCGCTTCTTTGCTTTTCTACTTGAGGAGCATTACTCGCTTAGTTTATGAGTCGGTGGGACACAAGCCTCCACAGAAGATGAAGGCTCATTCAACTAGAGCTGTGGTTTCCTCTTGGGTCTTTTGAGAATGAGGCCGCTATGGATTAGATTGTACTTTTTCAAGATTTTACATATTTGACATTTTTACTTCGGCAGAAGCAGCTTTTGGGAGAAAGGGTTTTGCAGGCTGTGGTGCCCTCAGAACAGGGTTCGCCTCTCTTTTTACCCTCACATTTTTCATTCAATGTCCTCTAGAGCTTGGGTATATGTTTCCCACAAGTAAGGAATGAAGCCATGTACTCGCCTCATATTAAGAACAGCCTCCACCTTAACAGATTACTGATCATTTACCAAATCAGTTGCCATTTCTTGGGCTTTTAAGAATGAGACTTCTGGTGACCAGGCAGCTACTTGGTCTTCTTTGCATACAATTACAAAATTCTACCATTTGGATATTTTAGCTTCTCCTGAGGTAGTCTTTAGTACAAAAGTCCTTCATGCAGTTGTTTCAGATTAATTTTGCCTGTTGGTTATTTTTAATTGCATATATATATATATATATTTTAAAAAGTGTTATACCCTGTTTTTCTTTGGGTTCAATTTGAGTTGTGTATTTAGTTTCTCTGTGAAAAAATATGTTCTTTATATCCTGCCCTTTATTTCTCATTGCTCGTGGACTCCACTGCTTGGGTATTAGTTCCCAGGAGTAATGGATTACGGACTCTCACCACCTATATGGAAGAAAACATAATTTCTCTTGTTAAGTGTGTTCAGTCCATGGGTCATCCATTACTTATGGAATATATTCTCCTTCCCAACAGGAAGTTGCAAGAGGATCACCCAAGCAGAGCTGCTATATAGCTCCTCCCCTCACATGTCATATCCAGTCATTCTCTTGCAAGTCTCAACAAAGGAGGTTGTGAGAGGAGATAGGAGTTTTTTACTTAATTATTCTTCAATCAAAAGTTTATTATTTTAAAATGGCACCGGAGTGTGCTGTTTTTTCTCTCAGGCAGTATTTAGAAGAAGAAAATCTGCCTGCGTTTTCTATGATCTTAGCAGACGTAACTAAGATCCACTGGCTGTTCTCGCACATTCTGAGGAGTGGGGTAACTTCAGAAAAGGGAATAGCATGCGGGGTCCCCCGCAAATGAGGTATGTGCAGTATAATATTTTCTAGGAATGGAATTGACTAAGAAAACACTGCTGTTACCCATATGATGTAAGTACAGCCTTTAATGCAGTAGTAGCAACTGGTATCAGGCTGATAAATGTATGCGCAGTTGAGTTATTTTCTAGGGACTAGAATTTGACTGAGAAAATACTGTTAATACTGAAATAAATGTATGAGCCTTAACTGTAGTAGAAGCGACTGGTAGCAGGCTTAGTGATAACACTGGAAAAGTTGTTTTTTAAAACGTTTACTGGCATGTTATTCATTTTGTGAGGTACTTTGGTGATAAATCTTTTTGGGCATGATTTTTTTCCATATGGCTAACGTTTATTTATGCATAGAAACCGTTGTAACAGGTCTCCCACTGTTGTAATATGAGTGGGAGGGGCCTTTTTTTAGCGCCTTGTTGCGCAGTTAAAATTCTAGCACAGTCTTCCTTCTTCTTCCTCCTTGATCCAGGAAGTCTCCAGAGAGCTCAGGGGTCTTCAAAATTCATTTTTGAGGGAGGTAATCAGTCACAGCAGACCTGTGACAGTGTGTTTGACTGTGATAAAAGCGTTAAATCTGAAATTGATTATCCGTTTTTTGGGTATTGAGGGGTTAATCATCCGTTTGCTAGTGGGTGCAATCCTCTGCTAAATTCATACATTTACTGTTAAATTTGTTGGCTATAACTGAATTAGTTCATTGTTATTTCAACTGTGACAGTTTTTTTGTGTTTTTAAAAGCGCTGAAGCGTTTTTTTCTATTGCTTGTAAATTTATTGAAAGATTTTTTCCAAGCTTGCTAGCCTTCATTGCTAGTCTGTTTAAACATGTCTGATACAGATGAATCTACTTGTTCATTATGTTTAAAAGCCAATGTGGAGCCCAATAGAAATATGTGTACCAATTGTATTGATGTTACTTTAAATAAAAGTCAGTCTTTACCGGTAAAGAAATTATCACTAGACAACGAGGGGGAAGTTATGCCGCCTAACTCTCCTCACGTGTCAGTACCTTCGCCTCCCGCTCAGGAGGTGCGTGAGATTGTGGCGCCAAGTACATCAAGGCTCTTACAAATCACTTTGCATGATATGGCTAATGTTATGAAAGAAGTATTATCTAATTTGCCTGAGTTAAGAGGCAAGCGCGATAGCTCTGGGTTAAGGACAGAGCGCGCCGATGATACGAGAGCCATGTCCGATACTGCGTCACAATTTGCAGAACATGAGGACGGAGAGCTTCATTCTGTGGGTGATGGATCTGATCCGGGGAGACCGGATTCAGAAATTTCAAATTTTAAATTTAAGCTTGAGAACCTCCGTGTATTGCTAGGGGAGGTGTTAGCGGCTCTGAATGATTGCGACACGGTTGCAATCCCAGAGAAATTATGTAGGCTGGATAAATACTATGCGGTGCCGGTGTGTACTGACGTTTTTCCTATACCTAAAAGGCTTACAGAGATTATTAGCAAGGAGTGGGATAGACCCGGTGTGCCCTTTTCCCCTCCTCCGATATTTAGAAAGATGTTTCCAATAGACGCCACCACACGAGACTTATGGCAGACGGTCCCTAAGGTGGAGGGAGCAGTTTCTACTTTAGCCAAACGTACCACTATCCCGGTGGAGGATAGCTGTGCTTTCTCAGATCCAATGGATAAAAAATTAGAAGGTTACCTTAAGAAAATGTTTGTTCAACAAGGTTTTATATTACAGCCCCTTGCATGCATTCCGCCCGTCACTGCTGCAGCGGCATTCTGGTTTGAGTCTCTGGAAGAGGCTATTCGCACAGCACCATTGGATGAGATTATGAGCAAGCTTAGAGCCCTTAAGCTAGCTAATGCATTTATTTTGGATGCCGTTGTGCATTTAACCAAACTAACGGCTAAGAACTCCGGATTCGCCATCTAGGCGCACAGAGCGCTATGGCTTAAATCCTGGTCAGCAGATGTAACTTCTAAATCTAAATTGCTTAATATTCCTTTCAAAGGGCAAACCTTATTCGGGCCCGGCTTGAAAGAAATTATTGCTGACATTACTGGAGGTAAGGGTCACACCCTTCCTCAGGACAGGGCCAAATCAAAGGCCAAACAGTCTAATTTTCGTGCCTTTCGTAATTTCAAGGCAGGAGCAGCATCAACTTCCTCCGCTCCAAAACAGGAAGGGACTGCTAATCGTTACAGACAGGGTTGGAAAGGCAACCAGTCCTGGAACAAGGGCAAGCAGGCCAGAAAACCTACTTCTGCCCCTAAGACAGCATGAAGAAAGGGCCCCCTATCCGGAAACGGATCTAGTGGGGGGGCAGACTTCCTCTCTTCGCCCAGGCTTGGGCAAGAGATGTCCAGGATCCCTGGGCGTTGGAGATCATATCTCAGGGATACCTTCTGGACTTCAAGACTTCTCCTCCACAAGGGAGATTTCATCTGTCAAGGTTATCAACAAACCTAATAAAGAGAGAGGCATTTCTATGATGTGTACAAGACCTCTTAGTAATGGGAGTGATCCACCCAGTTCCGCGGACGGAACAAGGGCAAGGTTTTTACTCAAATCTGTTTGTGGTTCCCAAAAAAGAGGGAACGTTCAGACCAATCTTAGACCTAAAGATCTTAAACAAGTTCCTAAGGGTTCCATCGTTCAAAATGGAAACTATTCGAACCATCCTACCCATGATCCAAGAGGGTCAGTATATGACCACAGTGGACTTAAAGGATGCCTACCTTCACATACCGATTCACAAAGATCATTATCGGTACCTAAGGTTTGCTTTTCTAGACAGGCATTACCAGTTTGTAGCTCTTCCCTTCGGGTTAGCTACGGCCCGAGAATTTTTACAAAGGTTCTGGGCTCGCTTCTGGCGGTACTAAGACCGCAAGGCATAGCGGTGGCTCCGTACCTAGACGACATTCTGATACAAGCGTCAAGTTTTCAAAATGCAAAGTCTCATACAGAGATAGTTCTAGCATTTCTGAGGTCGCATGGGTGGAAAGTAAACATGGAAAAGAGTTCTCTGTTACCACTCACAAGGGTTCCCTTCCTAGGGACTCTTATAGATTCTGTAGAGATGAAGATTTACCTGACGGAGTCCAGGTTATCAAAAATCCTAAATGCTTGCCGTGTCCTTCATTCCATTCCAAGCCCATCAGTAGCTCAGTGCATGGAAGTAATCGGCTTAATGGTCGCGGCAATGGACATAGTGCCATTTGCGCGCCTGCATCTCAGACCGCTGCAACTATGCATGCTAAGTCAGTGGAATGGGGATTACTCAGATCTGTCCCCTTTACTAAATCTGGACCAGGAGGCCAGAGACTCTCTTCTCTGGTGGTTGTCAAGGGTTCATCTGTCCAAAGGAATGACTTTTCGCAGACCAGATTGGACGATTGTAACAACAGATGCCAGCCTACTAGGCTGGGGTGCAGTCTGGAACTCCCTGAAGGCTCAGGGATCGTGGACTCAGGAGGAGAAACTCCTCCCAATAAACATTCTGGAATTAAGAGCAATATTCAATGCTCTTCTAGCTTGGCCTCAGTTAGCAACACTTAGGTTCATCAGATTTCAGTCGGACAACATCACGACTGTGGCTTACATCAATCATCAAGGGGGAACCAGGAGTTCCCTAGCGATGTTGGAAGTCTCAAAGATAATTCGCTGGGCAGAGTCTCACTCTTGTCACCTGTCAGCGATCTACATCCCAGGCGTGGAGAACTGGGAGGCGGACTTTCTAAGTCGCCAGACCTTTCATCCGGGGGAGTGGGAACTTCACCCGGAGGTATTTGCTCAACTGATTCTTCGTTGGGGCGAACCGGAGCTGGATCTCATGGCATCTCGCCAGAACACCAAGCTTCCTTGTTACGGATCCAGGTCCAGGGTCCCGGGAGCGCTGCTGGTAGATGCACTAGCAGCCCCTTGGGTTTTCAACATGGCTTATGTGTTTCCACCTTTTCCGTTGCTACCTCGACTGATTGCCAGGATCAAACAGGAGAGAGCATCGGTGATTCTGATAGCGCCTGTGTGGCCACGCAGGACCTGGTATGCAGACCTAGTGGACATGTCGTCCTGTCCACCATGGTCTCTACCTCTGAGGCAGGACCTTCTAATTCAGGGTCCTTTCAACCATCCAAGCCTAATTTCTCTGAGGCTGACTGCATGGAGATTGAATGCTTGATTCTATCAAAGCGTGGTTTTTCGGAGTCGGTTATTGATACATTAATACAGGCTCGGAAACCTGTTACCAGAAAAATTTACCATAAGATATGGCGTAAATATTTATATTGGTGCGAATCCAAGAGTTACTCATGGAGTAAGGTTAGGATTCCTAGGATATTGGCTTTTCTACAAGAGGGTTTAGAAAAGGGTTTATCCGCTAGTTCATTAAAAGGACAGATTTCTGCTCTGTCTATTCTTTTACACAAACGTCTGGCAGAGAATCCAGACGTCCAGGCCTTTTGTCAGGCTTTGGCTAGGATTAAGCCTGTGTTTAAAACTGTTGCTCCTCCGTGGAGCTTAAACTTAGTTCTTAAAGTTCTTCAGGGTGTTCCGTTTGAACCCCTTCATTCCATTGATATTAAGCTTTTATCTTGGAAAGTTCTGTTTTTGATGGCTATTTCCTCGGCTCGAAGAGTCTCTGAGTTATCTGCCTTACATTGCGATTCTCCTTATCTGATTTTTCATTCAGACAAGGTAGTTCTGCGTACTAAACCTGGGTTTTTACCTAAGGTTGTTTCTAACAGGAATATCAATCAAGAGATTGTTGTTCCATCATTATGTCCTAATCCTTCTTCAAAGAAGGAACGTCTTTTGCATAATCTGGACGTAGTCCGTGCCCTGAAGTTCTACTTACAGGCAACTAAGGATTTTCGGCAAACTTCTTCTCTGTTTGTCGTTTATTCTGGACAGAGGAGAGGTCAAAAGGCTTCGGCCACCTCTCTCTCTTTTTGGCTTCATAGCATAATACGTTTAGCCTATGAGACTGCTGAACAGCAGCCTCCTGAAAGAATTACAGCTCATTCCACTAGAGCTGTGGCTTCCACCTGGGCCTTTAAGAATGAGGCCTCTGTTGAACAGATTTGCAAGGCTGCAACTTGGTCTTCACCTCATACCTTTTCAAAATTTTACAAATTTGACACTTTTGCTTCTTCGGAGGCTGTTTTTGGGAGAAAGGTTCTACAGGCAGTGGTTCCTTCTGTTTAATGTTCCTGCCTTGTCCCTCCCATCATCCGTGTACTTTAGCTTTGGTATTGGTATCCCATAAGTAATGGATGACCCGTGGACTGAACACACTTAACAAGAGAAAACATAATTTATGCTTACCTGATAAATTTATTTCTCTTGTAGTGTGTTCAGTCCACGGGCCGCCCTGTCTTTTTTTTTGAGGCAGTTCTAAATTTTAATTAAAGCTCCAGTCACCACTGCACCCTATAGTTTCTCCTTTCTCGTCTTGTTTCGGTCGAATGACTGGATATGACATGTGAGGGGAGGAGCTATATAGCAGCTCTGCTTGGGTGATCCTCTTGCAACTTCCTGTTGGGAAGGAGAATATATTCCATAAGTAATGGATGACCCGTGGACTGAACACACTACAAGAGAAATAAATTTATCAGGTAAGCATAAATTATGTTTTCCATCTTAATGGGAGGAGAGTTCACTGCTTCATTCATTACTTGTGGGAAATAAGACCCTGGCCACCAGGAGGAGTCAAAGACACCCTTGCCAAGGACTTAAATACCTCCCCCACTTCCCTCATCCCCCAGTCATTCTTTGCCTTTCGTCATAGGAGGATGTTCCAACTCACAAGGTTTGTTTTCCTACCTGCAGCGGCGATCTCTGCGGTGGCTGGAGCGGCTACCTATTGGTGTGAAGCACTGTCAGCTATGGTTGAGGTAGATACTCCCCTCGAGGAGATACAGGAAAATATTAGGGCATTAAGGGTAGCTAATTATTTTATCTGTGATGCAAACATGCAGGTTATTCGCCTGAATGCCAAGACATCAGGTTTCTCTGTTCTAGCCCTCAGGGCTCTATGGTTAAAGTCGTACTCTGCTGACATGACTTCCAAGTCTAGATCACTATCCCTTCCGTTTCAGGTGAAAGTTCTTTTTGGTCCAGCCATATCCACGGTCACAGGAGGCAAGGGTACAAGAAGAATAAGCCTAAGGGCTCTACTTTTCCTCCCTTTCGTTCAGACAAGTCTCAACGCCAGCAGGCTGCTGCGAAGACCGAGCAGTCCAAGGGATCTTGGAAGCCAGCTCAATCTTGGAACAAGTCCAAGCAGAGCAAGAAACCCGCCGAAACAAAGTCGGCATGAAGGGGTGGCCCCCGATCCGTCACTGGATCACGTAGGGGGCAGACTATCTCTGTTCACAGAGGCTTGGATGAGAGACGTCCAGGAACCTTGGGTTCTGGCGGTTATCACCTAGGGTTACAGGATAGGGTTCAGGACTCATCTGCCCAGGTGCAGATTCCTCCTGTCAAACCTTTCCTTAAGACCAGAGAAGAGAGACGCCTTTCTAGAGGGCGTGAGGGATCTCTCACCTCTCGGAGTAATCATTCCCGTACCTCTAGCAGAAAGGGGTCTAGGGTACTATTCAAACCTTTTCGTGGTCCCAAAGAAGGAGGGCACGTCCTGCCTAAACAAGTTTCTGTCAGTCCCATCATTCAAAATGGAGACGATCAGATTGATCCTGCCGCTAGTTCAAGAGGGGCAATTTGTGATGACAATAGACTTGAAGGATGCCTACCTTCACGTGCCAATCCACAAGGACCACGTCAGGTTCCTAAGATTCGCATTTCTGAACCAGCACATTCAGTTTGTGCCCCTGCCACTTGGTCTGGCGACTGCCCCAAGGGTGTTTACGAAGGTTCTGGGGGCGCTGCTTGCGGTAACGAGAGCCAGAGGTATTGCGGTGGCTCCTTATCTGGACGATATTCTGGTCCAGCCTCCATCCTGCAGTCTCACGGAGGACCACTCGAGGGCTCTTCTTCTTCTCCTTCGATCCCATGAATGGAAGATAAATGAAGGAAAGAGTTCTCTGGTTCTATCCCGACAGATCTCTCGGGACAACCAAGTGAGGGAATCCCTCTCTTGGTGGATTCGTCTGGGACAGCTGGCCCAGGGGACATCCTTCTTGAGGCCATCCTGGGAGATTGTGACCACGGATGCAAGTCTATCAGGATGGGGAGCTATTTGGGGTGCCAGAAGGGCACAGGGCAGGTGGACTCGAGAGTAGTCGACTCTACCAATAAATATTCTGGAACTTCGAGCGATATTCAATGCTCTGAGGGCTTGGCCCCACCTGGGGTCGTCCCAATTCATCAGAATCCAGTCGGTGGCTTACATAAACCATCAGGGGGAATTAAAAGCTCCCTAGCCATGAGGGAAATATCTTGGATTCTGGAATGGTCAGAGACTCACAATTGTTCGCTCTCAGCGATCCACATTCTGGGTGTGGACAACTGGGAAGCAGACTTTCTCAGTAGACAGTCGTTTCATCCGGGGGAATGGTCTCTCCATCCCGAGGTGTTTGCAGTGATCTGCAACAGATGGGGGATGCCGGAGATAGACCTCATGGCCAAACTCAACTTCATGCTACCCAGATTTGGGTCGTGGTCCACGGACCCACAGTCAGAGCTGATAGATGCCTTAGCGGTGCCTTGGGAGTTCAACCTAATTTACATTTTTCCTCTGTTTCCACTTCTTCCTCGAGTGGTGGCCCACATCAAATAGGAGCAAGCTTCAACCATTCTGATTGCTCCGTTGTGGCCACGGAGGACGTGGTTTGCGGATCTGGTGGGGATGTCATCGTCTCCTCCATGGAGTTTACCTTGGCACAGAGATTTGCTGGTTAAGGGTCCCTTTCTACACCAAAATCTCAATTCTCTGAGGCTGACTGTGTGGAGATTGAACGCCTAGTCTTGGCTAAGAGAGGTTTTTCTGAGAGAGTAATTGATACTCTTATCCAGGCCAGGAAGCCGGTCACTCGTCGCATCTATCATAAGGTGTGGATGACCTACTTATCCTGGTGCGAGGAACGTGGAAATCCCTTGCACAAGGTTAGGGTATCCAGGATTGTATCCAGGATTCTGGCCTTTCTCCAGAATGGACTGGATAAGGGTCTTGCCGCCAGTTCCTTAAAGGGACAGATTTCGGCGTTGTCGCTTCTGTTACACAAGAAGCTAGCGGAGCTTCCTGATATTCAGTCTTTTGTTCAGGCTCTGTCTAGGATCAGACCTGTCTTTAGAAATTCTGTTCCTCCTTGGAGCTTAAACATGGTTCTTAAGGTTTTGCAGAGGGCTCCATTTGAGCCTATGCATGCTCTTAACATTAAGATTCTTTCCTGGAACGTTCTATTTCTTTTAGCTATTGCATCGGCTCACAGGGTCTCTGAGTTTGCGGCCTTGCAATCTGAGCCCCCTTACCTGTTTTTTCACACTGATAAGGCTGTGCGTCGCACTGGGTTGGGATTTCTTCCCAAGGTAATGTCAGATCGTAACATCAATCAGGAGATAGTAGTTCCATCCTTGTTTCCTAACCATTCTTCGTTTAAGGAAAGGTTACTGCATAACTTGGATGTGGTTCGAGCCTTGAAGTTTTATCTTCAGGCACGAAAGATTTCAGACATTGTTCGTCCTTATTTGTGGTGTATTCAGGGAAGTGTAGGGGGCACAAGGCCTCTTCCACTTCTCTGTCTTTTTGGTTGAGGAGCGTTATCCGTTTGGCCTATGAGACAGCGGGATATAAGCCTCCTCAGAGGATTACGGCTCACTCATCTAGAGCTGTGGCCTCTTCTTGGGCCTTTAAGAACGAGGCCTCTATGGAGCAGATATGCAAAGCGGCTACTTGGTCCTCCTTACATACTTTTACAAAGTTTAACAAATTTGATGTTTTTGCTTTGGCGGAAGCTGTGTTTGGGAGAAAGATTTTGCAAGCTGTGGTGCCCTCAGTATAGGGTCTGCCTCCTTTTACTCTCCCGTTTTTTGTTCATTCAGTGTCCTCTAGAGCTTGGGTATTTGTTCTCACAAGTAATGAATGAAGCAGTGGACTCTCCTCCCATTAAGATGGAAAACATAAATTATGCTTACCTGATAATTTCATTTCCATCTGTGGGAGGAGAGTCCACTGCTCCCACCCATTTGCTCCGGTGGGCAGACCTAAATTTAATATTATTCTTCTGGCACCATTTATACCCTGATATTTCTCCCACTGTTCCTTGTTCCCTTGGCAGAATGACTGGGGGATGAGGGGAGTGGGAGAGGTATTTAAGCCTTTGGCTGGGTGGTCTTTGCCTCCTCCTGGTGGACAGGTTCTTATTTCTCCAACATAGGTGTGTCCGGTCCACGGCGTCATCCTTACTTGTGGGATATTCTCTTCCCCAACAGGAAATGGCAAAGAGCCCAGCAAAGCTGGTCACATGATCCCTCCTAGGCTCCGCCTACCCCAGTCATTCTCTTTGCCGTTGTACAGGCAACATCTCCACGGAGATGGCTTAGAGTTTTTTAGTGTTTAACTGTAGTTTTTATTATTCAATCAAGAGTTTGTTATTTTAAAATAGTGCTGGTATGTACTATTTACTCTGAAACAGAAAAGAGATGAAGATTTCTGTTTGTATGAGGAAAATGATTTTAGCAACCGTTACTAAAATCCATGGCTGTTCCACACAGGACTGTTGAGAGGAATTAACTTCAGTTGGGGGAACAGTGAGCAGTCTTTTGCTGCTTGAGGTATGACACATTCTAACAAGACGATGTAATGCTGGAAGCTGTCATTTTCCCTATGGGATCCGGTAAGCCATTTTTATTCAGACAGTAAATAAGGGCTTCACAAGGGCTTATTAAGACTGTAGACATTTTCTGGGCTAAATCGATCATATTTACACATATTTAGCCTTGAGGAATCATTTAATCTGGGTATTTTGTAAAATAATATCGGCAGGCACTGTTTTAGACACTTTATTCTATAGGGGCTTTCCCTAATCATAGTCAGAGCCTCATTTTCGCGCCGGTATGGCGCACTTGTTTTTGAGAACAGCGTGACATGCAGCTGCATGTGTGTGGAGCTCTGATACATAGAAAAGTCTTTCTGAAGGCATCATTTGGTATCGTATTCCCCTTTGGGCTTGGTTGGGTCTCAGCAAAGCAGATTCCAGGGACTGTAAAGGGGTTAAATATAAAAACGGCTCTGGTTCCGTTATTTTAAGGGTTAAAGCTTCCAAATTTGGTGTGCAATACTTTTAAGGCTTTAAGACACTGTGGTGAAATTTTGGTGAATTTTGAACAATTCCTTCATACTTTTTCGCAATTGCAGTAATAAAGTGTGTTCAGTTTAAAATTTAAAGTGACAGTAACGGTTTTATTTTAAAACGTTTTTTGTGCTTTGTTATCAAGTTTATGCCTGTTTAACATGTCTGAACTACCAGATAGACTGTGTTCTGAATGTGGGGAAGCCAAGGTTCCTTCTCATTTAAATAGATGTGATTTATGTGACACAAAATTTAGTAAAAATGATGCCCAAGATGATTCCTCAAGTGAGGGGAGTAAGCATGGTACTGCATCATCCCCTCCTTCGTCTACACCAGTCTTGCCCATACAGGAGGCCCCTAGTACATCTAGCGCGCCAATACTCCTTACTATGCAACAATTAACGGCTGTAATGGATAATTCTATCAAAAACATTTTAGCCAATATGCCCACTTATCAGCGAAAGCGCGACTGCTCTGTTTTAGAAAATACTGAAGAGCATGAGGACGCTGATGATATTGTTTCTGAAGGGCCCCTACACCAGTCTGAGGGGGCCAGGGAGGTTTTGTCTGAGGGAGAAATTTCAGATTCAGGAAAAATTTCTCAACAAGCTGAACCTGATATGATTACTTTTAAATTTAAGTTGGAACATCTCCGCGCTCTGCTTAAGGAGGTGTTATCCAATTTGGATGATTGTGATTATCTGGTCATTCCAGAAACACTATGTAAAATGGACAAGTTCCTAGAGGCCCCGGGGCCCCCCGAAGCTTTTCCTATACCCAAGCGGGTGGCGTACATTGTTAATAAAGAATGGGACAGGCCCGGTATACCTTTCGTACCTCCCCCCATATTTAAAAAATTGTTTCCTATAGTCGACCCCAGAAAGGACTTATGGCAGACAGTCCCCAAGGTCGAGGGGGCGGTTTCTACTCTAAACAAGCGCACCACTATACCCATAGAAGATAGTTGTGCTTTACAAGATCCTATGGATAAAAAATTAGAAGGTTTGCTAAAAAAGATGTTTGTTCAGCAAGGTTACCTTCTACAACCAATTGCATGCATTGTCCCTGTCACTACAGCCGCGTGTTTCTGGTTCGATGAGCTAGAAAAGGCGATTATTAGTAATTCTTCTTCTTATGAGGAGATTATGGACAGAATTCGTGCTCTTAAATTGGCTAATTCTTTCACCCTAGACGCCACCTTGCAATTGGCTAGGTTAGCGGGGAAAAATTCTGGGTTTGCTATTGTGGCGCGCAGAGCGCTTTGGTTAAAATCTTGGTCAGCGGATGCGTCTTCCAAGAACAAATTGCTCGACATTCCTTTCAAGGGGAAAACACTGTTTGGCCCTGACTTGAAAGAGATTATCTCTGATATCACTGGGGGCAAGGGCCACGCCCTTCCTCAGGATAGGTCTTTCAAGGCCAAAAATAAACCTAATTTTCGTCCCTTTCGCAGAAACGGACCAGCCCCAAGTGCTACGTCCTCTAAGCAGGAGGGTAATACTTCTCAAGCCAATCCAGCCTGGAGACCAATGCAAGGCTGGAACAAAGGAAAGCAGGCCAAGAACCCTGCCACTGCTCCCAAGACAGCATGAGATGCGGGCCCCCGATCCGGGACCGGATTTGGTGGGGGGCAGACTCTCTCTCTTCACTCAGGCTTGGGCAAGAGATGTTCTGGATCCTTGGGCGCTAGAAATAGTCTCCCAAGGTTATCTTCTGGAAGTGATTCATCCTGTTCCATTAAAAGAACGAGGGATGGGGTTCTACTCCAATCTGTTCGTAGTTCCCAAAAAAGAGGGAACGTTCAGACCAATCTTAGATCTCAAGATCCTAAACAAGTTTCTCAAGGTTCCATCGTCCAAAATGGAAACCATTCGAACAATCCTTCCATCCAGGAAGGTCAATTCTTGACCACGGTGGATTTAAAGGATGCGTATCTACATATTCCTGTCCACAAGGAACATCATCAGTTCCTAAGGTTCGCATTCCTGGACAAGCATTACCAGTTCGTGGCGCTTCCTTTCGGATTAGCCACTGCTCCAAGGATTTTCACAAAGGTACTAGGGTCCCTTATGGCGGTGCTAAGACCAAGGGGCATTGCTGTAGTACCTTACTTGGACGACATTCTGATTCAAGCGTCGTCCCTTCCTCAAGCAAAGGCTCACACGGACATAGTCCTGGCCTTTCTCAGATCTCACGAATGGAAAGTGAACGTGGAAAAGAGTTCTCTATCTCCGTCGACAAGAGTTCCCTTCTTGGGAACAATAATAGACTCCTTAGAAATGAGGATTTTTCTGACAGAGACCAGAAAAACAAAACTTCTAAACTCTTGTCGGATACTTCATTCCGTTCCTCTTCCTTCCATAGCGCAGTGCATGGAAGTGATAGGTTTGATGGTAGCGGCAATGGACATAGTTCCTTTTGCGCGCATTCATCTGAGACCATTACAACTGTGTATGCTCAGTCAGTGGAATGGGGACTATACAGACTTGTCTCCGAAGATACAAGTAAATCAGAGGACCAGAGACTCACTCCGTTGGTGGCTGTCCATGGACAACCTGTCACAAGGGGTGACCTCCCGCAGACCAGAGTGGGTCATTGTCACGACCGACGCCAGTCTGATGGGCTGGGGCGCGGTCTGGGGATCCCTGAAAGCTCAGGGTCTTTGGTCTCGGGAAGAATCTCTTCTACCGATAAATATTCTGGAACTGAGAGCGATATTCAATGCTCTCAAGGCTTGGTCTCAGCTAGCGAGGGCCAAGTTCATACGGTTTCAATCAGACAACATGACGACTGTTGCGTACATCAACCATCAGGGGGGAACAAGGAGTTCCCTGGCGATGGAAGAAGTGACCAAAATCATTCAATGGGCGGAGACTCGCTCCTGCCACCTGTCTGCAATCCACATCCCAGGAGTGGAAAATTGGGAAGCGGATTTTCTGAGTCGTCAGACATTGCATCCGGGGGAGTGGGAACTCCATCCGGAAATCTTTGCCCAAATCACTCAACTGTGGGGCATTCCAGACATGGATCTGATGGCCTCTCGTCAGAACTTCAAGGTTCCTTGCTACGGGTCCAGATCCAGGGATCCCAAGGCGACTCTAGTAGATGCACTAGTAGCACCTTGGACCTTCAAACTAGCTTATGTATTCCCGCCGTTCCCTCTCATCCCCAGGCTGGTAGCCAGGATCAATCAGGAGAGGGCGTCGGTGATCTTGATAGCTCCTGCGTGGTCACGCAGGATTTGGTATGCAGATCTGGTGAATATGTCATCGGCTCCACCATGGAAGCTACCTTTGAGACGAGACCTTCTTGTTCAAGGTCCGTTCGAACATCCGAATCTGGTCCCACTCCAGCTGACTGCTTGGAGATTGAACGCTTGATCTTCTCAAAGCGAGGGTTCTCAGATTCTGTTATTGATACTCTTGTTCAGGCCAGAAAGCCTGTAACTAGAAAAATTTACCACAAAATTTGGAAAAAATATATCTGTTGGTGTGAATCTAAAGGATTCCCTTGGGACAAGGTTAAGATTCCTAAGATTCTATCCTTCCTTCGAGAAGGATTGGAAAACGGATTATCTGCAAGTTCCTTGATGGGACAGATTTCTGCCTTGTCTGTGTTACTTCACAAAAAGCTGGCAGCTGTGCCAGATGTTCAAGCCTTTGTTCAGGCTCTGGTTAGAATCAAGCCTGTTTACAAACCTTTGACTCCTCCTTGGAGTCTCAACTTAGTTCTTTCAGTTCTTCAGGGGGTTCCGTTTGAACCCTTACATTCCGTTGATATTAAGTTATTATCTTGGAAAGTTTTGTTTTTGGTTGCAATTTCTTCTGCTAGAAGAGTTTCAGAATTATCTGCTCTGCAGTGTTCTCCTCCTTATCTGGTGTTCCATGCAGATAAGGTGGTTTTACGTACTAAACCTGGTTTTCTTCCAAAAGTTGTTTCTAACAAAAACATTAACCAGGAGATAGTCGTGCCTTCTCTGTGTCCGAATCCAGTTTCGAAGAAGGAACGTTTGTTGCACAATTTGGATGTTGTTCGCGCTCTAAAATTCTATTTAGATGCTACAAAGGATTTTAGACAAACATCTTCCTTGTTTGTTGTTTATTCTGGTAAAAGGAGAGGTCAAAAAGCAACTTCTACCTCTCTCTCTTTTTGGATTAAAAGCATCATCAGATTGGCTTACGAGACTGCCGGACGGCAGCCTCCTGAAAGGATCACAGCTCCTTCCACTAGGGCTGTGGCTTCCACATGGGCCTTCAAGAACGAGGCTTCTGTTGATCAGATATGTAGGGCAGCGACTTGGTCTTCACTGCACACTTTTACCAAATTTTACAAGTTTGATACTTTTGCTTCTTCTGAGGCTATTTTTGGGAGAAAGGTTTTGCAAGCCGTGGTGCCTTCCATTTAGGTGACCTGATTTGCTCCCTCCCTTCATCCGTGTCCTAAAGCTTTGGTATTGGTTCCCACAAGTAAGGATGACGCCGTGGACCGGACACACCTATGTTGGAGAAAACAGAATTTATGTTTACCTGATAAATTACTTTCTCCAACGGTGTGTCCGGTCCACGGCCCGCCCTGGTTTTTTAATCAGGTCTGATAATTTATTTTCTTTAACTACAGTCACCACGGTATCATATGGTTTCTCCTATGCAAATATTCCTCCTTAACGTCGGTCGAATGACTGGGGTAGGCGGAGCCTAGGAGGGATCATGTGACCAGCTTTGCTGGGCTCTTTGCCATTTCCTGTTGGGGAAGAGAATATCCCACAAGTAAGGATGACGCCGTGGACCGGACACACCGTTGGAGAAAGTAATTTATCAGGTAAACATAAATTCTGTTTTCCCACAAGTAATGAATGAAGCAGTGGATTCTCCTCCCACAGATGGAAATGAAATTATCAGTTAAGCATAATTTATGTTTTATGCTTACCTGATAAATTAATTTTGTTCATGGTGGTGAAGGTGTGTTTCTTTTTGCACATCTTGTTCCCAATTTTTTTTCTTTCCTCTTAAATCCTTTCCTTCCTTTTTATTTTGGCTATGCATCAGGCTAGTTTCCAGTAAGTTGGGAGGTATTTTATAGAGCTCTTGGGGCTTGGGAATTTTTGCCTCCTCCTAGTGGCAGGGAGAAGTATTTACCAGGATTAATGGTTTGTGGAATCTCACTACCATGTAAGAAATTAATTTATAAGGTAAGCATAAATTATGGTTAGTTTATTTCAAACTTCAGTTTAATTGAGAAAAATATTGAATACAACATCTATAGTATGCATATGAATCAAGATTCACAAGAGATAACTATAATATACCTGTACACAATATACCTGTATACCTGAGCATATAAAAAGGTATCAAGCAAAAAGTAAAGAAAAATTAAACGTTTGTACATTTTACATAGAACAATATTCCTTCTTTGAAATATAGATATAGAATAACGTTAGGTGTACGAACAATCTGTATAACAAACAGAAAAAAATAATGAGCATCTCATCAATAATTCACTCCCATAATCTAATATAGATCACTCTTGAGGGTAGATTTACCAAAGGTCGAGCAGACATGATTCGCTGTAGCGAATCATGTCCGATCGACCTTGCTAAATGCCAACAGCAATGCTTGTGCAATGCCGCCCCCTGCTCACTTGCGGCCAATCGGCCACTAGCAGGGGCCATCAATCATCCCGATCATATCAGATCAGGATGATTTCAGGTGACCGCTGCTTCTAAACTTCCGTTTCTGGCAGACTAGAAAAGATGGGGCGTTGATGCAGCATTCGCTGCTTAATAAATCGACCCCTTGGACCGCATTAAATATCTTAATATGTATACATTTTTTTATAAAAGAGTGGCACCTCTAAAAAGTATAAATTTGGTATCAATTATATTAGTTGTAATGGGTGTTGGGAAGCATAGATACCACCAATCTATAAAGAACATAATAAAATTATTTGTTCCCGCACACCACAAATAATGTAAATACAAATTAGGAAGAAATGCAAAAAGCTTTATTAAACCGCTCAAAGAAGCAACTTAAATAACATCTATAAAAAATATGTATAACATAACCAGGCATCCCTGATTGTGATATTAAAAGAAGCAAATGTAATGTACCAGTGAATCACAGAATGCTAGCATATAAAGGATCGATGCAGTCGTTCTAATAACAAAGTAGTTAGCACCCAAGGGTTAAATACCCACTAACCACAATACATTTGCATATACTAGATCTATACAATCATTCTAATGACAGGATTGTTAACGTTCAAGGGTTCAGTACCCGTTAACCACAGTACATGTGTTAAGGGTTAAAACTCGCCGGTGTATGAAGTAACAGGTTAGTGTATAATCCCACTTTATATACGTTTGTGGTAATGGTAACCTCCAATTGTAACAACCATTCTTTCAGGTTTTAAATGTTATAATCCGTTTTGAATTAAACAATATTGGCTCTTAAGGATACAAATCCGCCACAGGTATACAACAATGTTTTCAGTTATGTATATGCACAGTTCATTTTACTTATAACGCCTCCTGCAGAGGTGGTATGAAGTGTAATAAAGAATGTTCCTTTTATCCAGTAGCAGGATTATGTTAGGTAAGTGGCTGTCACATCACTCAAATGTATTTTAGACACAGCTTGTATTACCTTTCCGTATTCCACTGCTAATCTGGTCCTTTTCATTTTGGCCCTTTCGGACTAAATGAGTGATATACTCATGGCACATTCAATAGTGTTAAGTCCCTCAGGATTCGTTCAAGGTAGACACGGCTATTGATGTACTTGAAATCAGGCCTTTTCAGACTGTCAAACAAGATCACCACCACCTCAGGCGTATCACCGGTGCAAACAATGTCTCTTTACAGGCAGCACGCGTTTCGGGCTCCGCCCTTCTACCTGGCCCGTGTGTGTGTTACGTATCACTAGCTTTTTAAGCTGTCTACCACCTGTTTGAATGGTTATTTCTCCATATGCATCACTACCTCTAGTGGTCACTTCTGATAACTGTATTCAGTGATTTCCATTGGAGAGTTACATACATTATTTACACTTATACAATATCTTGGGAGTTAGAAAAACCAATCAACAGCTATTAAGTTATATCAACTGAAATTGTATTAAAAATGATATTACATTTTTATATTTTTCATAATGTTTATATGCAATCAAGGGGTGAGAAATAACATAGCGCCTAAATTTCACAAAAGTTAAAGAAATTTTTTGAAGATAAGTGTCCTATCTGGAGATTATATTCAGGGAGAGGGGTATAGTAATATCAAAGAAACCCAACCCATGCTATACTAGCTAGTTTATTAGCTATAGGCCAAGCATAAGCCAAGTACCACTAGCTTTACCATAAATTATGTATGGCAGCTTGTCTGCAATGTAAAGTAGCCACTTGGCCTTTCTAGACGTTATTTTCCACTAAGGTGATGTCCAGAAAGAAAATGTCACAGGGCCTACAAGTCAATTGGGTAATTCTATCACTCTGCAGTGCTACGTCAACTAGGAGACCTATGTCACCTTGTCTTTGTCTAGGATCGTCATAAAGAATGATCCAGCATAAACTCGCTGTCAATAGTCAAAAAGCTGATGAAATAATCAGTTTGTTGGATTTATAGCCGGGAGCTCCACAAAGATAAGTCCCTGTGCTAGTTGGCCCTGTATGATTTTTTTTTTTTAAGTTCAAAATGCCATGATAACCGCCATAACCACAGCAAAGCTACGTGTTTATAGAGGCAGACATCAGAATACTATGGCCTAGACTTAGAGTTTGGCGTTAGCCGTGAAAACCAGCTTTAGAGGCTCCTAACGCTGGTTTTAGGCTACCGCCGGTATTTGGAGTCACTCAAAATAGGGTCTAACGCTCACTTTCCAGCCGCGACTTTTCCATACCGCAGATCCCCTTACGTAAATTGCGTATCCTATCTTTTCAATGGGATTTTTCTAACTCCGGTATTTAGAGTCGTTTCTGAAGTGAGCGTTAGACATCTAACGACAAAACTCCAGCCGCAGGAAAAAAGTCAGTAGTTAAGAGCTTTCTGGGCTAACGCCGTTTTATAAAGCTCTTAACTACTGTGCTCTAAAGTACACTAACACCCATAAACTACCTATGTACCCCTAAACCGAGGTCCCCCCACATCGCCGACACTCAGAAAAAAATTTTTAACCCCTAATCTGCCGACCGCCACCTACGTTATCCTTATGTACCCCTAATCTGCTGCCCCTAACACCGCCGACCCCTGTATTATATTTATTAACCCCTAATCTGCCCCCCTCAACGTTGCCTCCACCTGCCTACACTTATTAACCCCTAATCTGCCGACCGCAAAGCGCCGCCACCTACGTTATCCTTATGTACCCCTAATCTGCTGCCCCTAACACCGCCGAACCCTATATTATATTTATTAACCCCTAATCTGCCCCCCACAACGTCGCCTCCACCTGCCTACACTTATTAACCCCTAATCTGCCGACCGGACCTGAGCGCTACTATAATAAAGTTATTAACCCCTAATCCGCCTCACTAACCCTATAATAAATAGTATTAACCCCTAATCTGCCCTCCCTAACATCGCCGACACCTAACTTAAATTATTAACCCCTAATCTGCCGACCGAATCTCGCCGCTATTCTAATAAATGTATTAACCCCTAAAGCTAAGTCTAACCCTAATACTAACACCCCCCTAAATTAAATATAATTTAAATCTAACGAAATTAATTAACTCTTATTAAATAAATTATTCCAATTTAAAGCTAAATACTTACATGTAAAATAAATCCTAATATAGCTACAATATAAATTATAATTATATTATAGCTATTTTAGGATTTATATTTATTTTACAGGTAACTTTGTATTTATTTTAACCAGGTACAATAGCTATTAAATAGTTAAGAACTATTTAATAGCTAAAATAGTTAAAATAATTACAAATTTACCTGTAAAAGAAATCCTAACCTAAGTTACAAATAAACCTAACACTAGACTATCAATAAATTAATTAAATAAACTACCTACAATTACCTACAATTAACCTAACACTACACTATCAATAAATTAATTAAATACAATTGCTACAAATAAATACAATTAAATAAACTAGCTAAAGTACAAAAAATAAAAAAGAACTGTTACAAAAAATAAAAAAATATTTACAAACATAAGAAAAATATTACAACAATTTTAAACTAATTACACCTACTCTAAGCCCCCTAATAAAATAACAAAGCCCCCCAAAATAAAAAAATGCCCTACCCTATTCTAAATTACTAAAGTTCAAAGCTCTTTTACCTTACCATCCCTGAACAGGGCCCTTTGCGGGGCATGCCCCAAGAAATTCAGCTCTTTTGCCTGTAAAAAAAAACATACAATACCCCCCCCCCAACATTACAACCCAACACCCACATACCCCTAATCTAACCCAAACCCCCCTTAAATAAACCTAACACTAAGCCCCTGAAGATCATCCTACCTTGTCTTCACCATACCAGGTTCACCGATCGGTCCAGAAGAGCTCCTCCGATGTCCTGATCCAAGCCCAAGCGGGGGGCTGAAGAGGTCCATGATCCGGCTGAAGTCTTCATCCAAGCGGGCCAGAAGAGGTCTTCCATACGATTGAAGTCTTCATCCAAGCGGCATCCATCCGGAGCGAAGCGGCAGCATCCTGAAGACCTCCACCGCGGAACATCCATCCTGGCCGACGACTGAACGACGAATGACGGTTCCTTTAAATGACGTCATCCAAGATGGCGTCCCTCGAATTCCAATTGGTTGATAGGATTCTATCAGCCAATCGGAATTAAGGTAGGAATATTCTGATTGGCTGATGGAATCAGCCAATCAGAATCAAGTTCAATCCGATTGGCTGATCCAATCAGCCAATCAGATTGAGCTTGCATTCTATTGGCTGATCGGAACATCCAATAGAATGCGAGCTCAATCTGATTGGCTGATCGGATCAGCCAATCGGATTGAACTTGATTCTGATTGGCTGATTCCATCAGCCAATCAGAATATTCCTACCTTAATTCCGATTGGCTGATAGAATCCTATCAGCTAATTGGAATTCGAGGGACGCCATCTTGGATGACGTCATTTAAAGGAACCGTCATTCGTCGTTCAGTCGTCGGCCAGGATGGATGTTCCGCGGTGGAGGTCTTCAGGATGCTGCCGCTTCGCTCCGGATGGATGCCGCTTGGATGAAGACTTCAATCGGATGGAAGACCTCTTCTGGCCCACTTGGATAAAGACTTCAGCCGGATCATGGACCTCTTCAGCCCCCCGCTTGGGCTTGGATCAGGACATCGGAGCAGCTCTTCTGGACCGATCGGTGAACCTGGTATGGTGAAGACAAGGTAGGATGATCTTCAGGGGCTTAGTGTTAGGTTTATTTAAGGGGGGTTTGGGTTAGATTAGGGGTATGTGGGTGGTGGGTTGTAATGTTGGGGGGGGGTATTGTATGGTTTTTTTTACAGGCAAAAGAGCTGAATTTCTTGGGGCATGCCCCGCAAAGGGCCCTGTTCAGGGCTGGTAAGGTAAAAGAGCTTTGAACTTTAGTAATTTAGAATAGGGTAGGGCATTTTTTTATTTTGGGGGGCTTTGTTATTTTATTAGGGGGCTTAGAGTAGGTGTAATTAGTTTAAAATTGTTGTAATATTTTTCTTATGTTTGTAAATATTTTTTTATTTTTTGTAACTTAGTTCTTTTTTATTTTTTGTACTTTAGCTAGTTTATTTAATTGTATTTATTTGTAGCAATTGTATTTAATTAATTTATTGATAGTGTAGTGTTAGGTTAATTGTAGGTAATTGTAGGTAGTTTATTTAATTAATTTATTGATAGTCTAGTGTTAGGTTTATTTGTAACTTAGGTTAGGATTTCTTTTACAGGTAAATTTGTAATTATTTTAACTATTTTAGCTATTAAATAGTTCTTAACTATTTAATAGCTATTGTACCTGGTTAAAATAAATACAAAGTTACCTGTAAAATAAATATAAATCCTAAAATAGCTATAATATAATTATAATTTATATTGTAGCTATATTAGGATTTATTTTACAGGTAAGTATTTAGCTTTAAATTGGAATAATTTATTTAATAAGAGTTAATTAATTTCGTTAGATTTAAATTATATTTAACTTAGGGGGGTGTTAGTATTAGGGTTAGACTTAGCTTTAGGGGTTAATACATTTATTAGAATAGCGGCGAGATTCGGTCGGCAGATTAGGGGTTAATAATTTAAGTTAGGTGTCGGCGATGTTAGGGAGGGCAGATTAGGGGTTAATACTATTTATGATAGGGTTAGTGAGGCGGATTAGGGTTAATAACTTTATTATAGTAGCGCTCAGGTCCGGTCGGCAGATTAGGGGTTAATAAGTGTAGGCAGGTGGAGGCGACGTTGTGGGGGGCAGATTAGGGGTTAATAAATATAATATAGGGGTCGGCGGTGTTAGGGGCAGCAGATTAGGGGTACATAGGGATAATGTAAGTAGCGGCGGTTTACGGAGCGGCAGATTAGGGGTTAATAATAATCAGGGCCGCCACTAGAAATTTTGGGGCCCCTGACTTAACCATTGATCAGGCCCCCCCCCCTTTGACATGTGCAATGTTTGACCAAGTGACTAAAACGTATATGCACTTTATTCTTAAGTGTCTATTTAAACTTGGAAATGTTGTAAAGGTAGTAACATACAAACATACAGACACACTCATACACTGAAACACAAACACACACACACATAAGGATTCACATATAGACACTCTAGCAGACACGCAAAGAAACACACTCAGACACAGACACCCAGACACTCAGCACTTGTTTACATTGACATGACAAGTAATGAGGTAAACTACAGTTTTGTAAAAAAAGGAGATTTAGAAAACAAAATATGGAGTTCTGATTATCTTTTTGTAAAGTAAGATGCCAACTAAATGATGCCAACGGCATGCAGTGGCTGAAAGGAAGGGCCCTGAAGTGTCTAAACAATAATTTAAAGGTTAAATGGTAGATTGGTGACTTCCAGAAAGGTCTCATTAGTCTCAAAGTCTGTAGAAAGATGTGAATAATCAGTAGTAAGGTCAAAATGTCCTAAAAAGGAACAGACAATGGACACACACACAAACTCAAACTTGCACATACACCCAAGGAAACACCGACAGAGACAGCCTCAGAAGTCACACAAAGACATACACATACACACAGAGACACCCACAGAAAACACACAAAGACATACACACACACAGAGAGACAACCACATAAAACCCAGATAGATAGACATACATACACACACCCTCACTGAGACATCCACAGAAAACACACAAGGACATACACACACCCTCACAGAGACACCCACAGAAAACACACACCCTCACATAGACATCCACAGAAATCACAGACAGACATACATACATACATACATACATACACACACACACTCACAGAGATATCCACAGAAAACACAAACATACACACCCACCCTCACAGAGGCATCCAGAGAAAATAAATACACAAAGACAAACATACACACACCCTCACAGAGACCCCCATAGAAAAAGCTCAAAGGCATATGCACACACCCTCACAGACATCCACAGAAAATGCACAAAGAGATACACACCCACCCTCAGAGAGAGAGAGACCCACACAAAAAAAATACATACACACTCATATAGACACAAACCAAAGCACAAAGACAAAAACACAGACACCCACAGAAACACTCACAGGAGGAAACATTTCTGCACCTTGCATCCCCTAAATCAACAGTGTGCGACATGCATGATAAAAAAAAAATTGTAGAAATTAAGAGATCACTTTTCTCCAACATAGGTGTGTCCGGTCCACGGCGTCATCCTTACTTGTGGGATATTCTCTTCCCCAACAGGAAATGGCAAAGAGCCCAGCAAAGCTGGTCACATGATCCCTCCTAGGCTCCGCCTACCCCAGTCATTCTCTTTGCCGTTGTACAGGCAACATCTCCACGGAGATGGCTTAGAGTTTTTTAGTGTTTAACTGTAGTTTTTATTATTCAATCAAGAGTTTGTTATTTTGAAATAGTGCTGGTATGTACTATTTACTCAGAAACAGAAAAGAGATGAAGATTTCTGTTTGTATGAGGAAAATGATTTTAGCAACCGTCACTAAAATCCATGGCTGTTCCACACAGGACTGTTGAGAGCAATTAACTTCAGTTGGGGGAACAGTGTGCAGTCTCTTGCTGCTTGAGGTATGACACATTCTAACAAGACGATGTAATGCTGGAAGCTGTCATTTTCCCTATGGGATCCGGTAAGCCATGTTTATTACGATCGTAAATAAGGGCTTCACAAGGGCTTATTAAAACTGTAGACTTTTTTTTGGGCTAAATCGATTCATTATTAACACATATTTAGCCTTGAGGAATCATTTTATCTGGGTATTTTGATATAATAATATCGGCAGGCACTGGTTTAGACACCTTATTCTTTAGGGGCTTTCCCAAAGCATAAGCAGAGCCTCATTTTCGCGCCGGTGTTGCGCACTTGTTTTTGAGAGGCATGGCATGCAGTCGCATGTGAGAGGAGCTCTGATACTTAGAAAAGACTTTCTGAAGGCGTCATTTGGTATCGTATTCCCCTTTGGGCTTGGTTGGGTCTCAGCAAAGCAGATACCAGGGACTGTAAAGGGGTTAAAGTTCAAAACGGCTCCGGTTCCGTTATTTTAAGGGTTAAAGCTTCCAAATTTGGTGTGCAATACTTTTAAGGCTTTAAGACACTGTGGTGAAAATTTGGTGAATTTTGAACAATTCCTTCATGTTTTTCGCAATTGCAGTAATAAAGTGTGTTCAGTTTAAAATTTAAAGTGACAGTAACGGTTTTATTTTAAAACGTTTTTTGTACTTTGTTATCAAGTTTATGCCTGTTTAACATGTCTGAACTACCAGATAGACTGTGTTCTGAATGTGGGGAAGCCAGGATTCCTATTCATTTAAATAAATGTGATTTATGTGATAATGACAATGATGCCCAAGATGATTCCTCAAGTGAGGGGAGTAAGCATGGTACTGCATCATTCCCTCCTTCGTCTACACGAGTCTTGCCCACTCAGGAGGCCCCTAGTACATCTAGCGCGCCAATACTCCTTACTATGCAACAATTAACGGCTGTAATGGATAATTCTGGCAAAAACATTTTAGCCAAAATGAACACTTATCAGCGTAAGCGCGGCTGCTCTGTTTTAGATACTGAAGAGCATGACAACGCTGATAATAATATTTCTGAAGGGCCCCTAACCCAGTCTGATGGGGCCAGGGAGGTTTTGTCTGAGGGAGAAATTACTGATTCAGGGAACATTTCTCAACAGGCTGAACCTGATGTGATTGCATTTAAATTTAAGTTGGAACATCTCCGCATTCTGCTTAAGGAGGTATTATCCACTCTGGATGATTGTGACAAGTTGGTCATCCCAGAGAAACTTTGTAAAATGGACAAGTTCCTAGAGGTGCCGGGGCTCCCAGAAGCTTTTCCTATACCCAAGCGGGTGGCGGACATTGTTAATAAAGAATGGGAAAGGCCCGGTATTCCTTTCGTCCCTCCCCCCATATTTAAAAAATTGTTTCCTATGGTCGACCCCAGAAAGGACTTATGGCAGACAGTCCCCAAGGTCGAGGGAGCGGTTTCCACTTTAAACAAACGCACCACTATACCCATAGAGGATAGTTGTGCTTTCAAAGATCCTATGGATAAAAAATTAGAAGGTTTGCTTAAAAAAATGTTTGTTCAGCAAGGTTACCTTCTACAACCAATTTCATGCATTGTCCCTGTCGCTACAGCCGCATGTTTCTGGTTCGATGATCTGATAAGAGCGGTCGATAATGATTCTCCTCCTTTGGAGGAGATTATGGACAGAATCAATGCTCTCAAATTGGCTAATTCTTTCACCCTAGACGCCACTTTGCAATTGGCTAGGTTAGCGGCTAAGAATTCTGGGTTTGCTATTGTGGCGCGCAGAGCGCTTTGGTTGAAATCTTGGTCGGCTGATGCGTCTTCCAAGAACAAGCTACTTAACATTCCTTTCAAGGGGAAAACGCTGTTTGGCCCTGACTTGAAAGAGATTATCTCTGATATCACTGGGGGTAAGGGCCACGCCCTTCCTCAGGATCGGCCTTTCAAGGCAAAAAATAAACCTAATTTTCGTCCCTTTCGTAGAAACGGACCAGCCCAAGGTGCTACGTCCTCTAAGCAAGAGGGTAATACTTCTCAAGCCAAGCCAGCTTGGAGACCAATGCAAGGCTGGAACAAGGGAAAGCAGGCCAAGAAACCTGCCACTGCTACCAAGACAGCATGAAATGTTGGCCCCCGATCCGGGACCGGATCTGGTGGGGGGCAGACTCTCTCTCTTCGCTCAGGCTTGGGCAAGAGATGTTCTGGATCCTTGGGCGCTAGAAATAGTCTCCCAAGGTTATCTTCTGGAATTCAAGGGACTTCCCCCAAGGGGGAGGTTCCACAGGTCTCAGTTGTCTTCAGACCACATAAAAAGACAGGCATTCTTACATTGTGTAGAAGACCTGTTAAAAATGGGAGTGATTCATCCTGTTCCATTAAGAGAACAAGGGATGGGGTTCTACTCCAATCTGTTCATAGTTCCCAAAAAAGAGGGAACGTTCAGACCAATCTTAGATCTCAAGATCTTAAACAAGTTTCTCAAGGTTCCATCGTTCAAGATGGAAACCATTCGAACTATTCTTCCTTCCATCCAGGAAGGTCAATTCATGACCACGGTGGATTTAAAGGATGCGTATCTACATATTCCTATCCACAAGGAACATCATCGGTTCCTAAGGTTCGCATTCCTGGACAAACATTACCAGTTCGTGGCGCTTCCTTTCGGATTAGCCACTGCTCCAAGGATTTTCACAAAGGTACTAGGGTCCCTTCTAGCTGTGCTAAGACCAAGGGGCATTGCTGTAGTACCTTACTTGGACGACATTCTGATTCAAGCGTCGTCCCTTCCTCAAGCAAAGGCTCACACGGACATTGTCCTGGCCTTTCTCAGATCTCACGGATGGAAAGTGAACGTGGAAAAGAGTTCTCTATCCCCGTTAACAAGGGTTCCCTTCTTGGGAACAATAATAGACTCCTTAGAAATGAGGATTTTTCTGACAGAGGCCAGAAAAACAAAGCTTCTAGACTCTTGTCGGATACTTCATTCCGTTCCTCTTCCTTCCATAGCTCAGTGCATGGGAGTGATCGGGTTGATGGTAGCGGCAATGGACATAGTTCCTTTTGCGCGCATTCATCTAAGACCATTACAACTGTGCATGCTCAGTCAGTGGAATGGGGACTATACAGACTTGTCTCCGAAGATACAAGTAAATCAGAGGACCAGAGACTCACTCCGTTGGTGGCTGTCCCTGGACAACCTGTCACAAGGGATGACATTCCGCAGACCAGAGTGGGTCATTGTCACGACCGACGCCAGTCTGATGGGCTGGGGCGCGGTCTGGGGATCCCTGAAAGCTCAGGGTCTTTGGTCTCGGGAAGAATCTCTTCTACCGATAAATATTCTGGAACTGAGAGCGATATTCAATGCTCTCAAGGCTTGGCCTCAGCTAGCGAGGGCCAAGTTCATACGGTTTCAATCAGACAACATGACAACTGTTGCGTACATCAACCATCAGGGGGGAACAAGGAGTTCCCTAGCGATGGAAGAAGTGACCAAAATCATTCTATGGGCGGAGTCTCACTCCTGCCACCTGTCTGCTATCCACATCCCAGGAGTGGAAAATTGGGAAGCGGATTTTCTGAGTCGTCAGACATTGCATCCGGGGGAGTGGGAACTCCATCCGGAAATCTTTGCCCAAGTCACTCAGCTGTGGGGCATTCCAGACATGGATCTGATGGCCTCTCGTCAGAACTTCAAAGTTCCTTGCTACGGGTCCAGATCCAGGGATCCCAAGGCGGCTCTAGTGGATGCACTAGTAGCACCTTGGACCTTCAAACTAGCTTATGTGTTCCCGCCGTTTCCTCTCATCCCCAGGCTGGTAGCCAGGATCAATCAGGAGAGGGCGTCGGTGATCTTGATAGCTCCTGCGTGGCCACGCAGGACTTGGTATGCAGATCTGGTGAATATGTCATCGGCTCCACCTTGGAAGCTACCTTTGAGACGAGACCTTCTTGTTCAGGGTCCGTTCGAACATCCGAATCTGGTTTCACTCCAGCTGACTGCTTGGAGATTGAACGCTTGATTTTATCGAAGCGAGGGTTCTCAGATTCTGTTATTGATACTCTTGTTCAGGCCAGAAAGCCTGTAACTAGAAAGATTTACCACAAAATTTGGAAAAAATATATCTGTTGGTGTGAATCTAAAGGATTCTCTTGGGACAAGGTTAAGATTCCTAGGATTCTATCCTTCCTTCAAGAAGGATTGGAAAAAGGATTATCTGCAAGTTCCCTGAAGGGACAGATTTCTGCCTTGTCGGTGTTACTTCACAAAAAACTGGCTGCTGTGCCAGATGTTCAAGCCTTTGTTCAGGCTCTGGTTAGAATTAAGCCTGTTTACAAACCTTTGACTCCTCCTTGGAGTCTCAATTTAGTTCTTTCAGTTCTTCAGGGGGTTCCGTTTGAACCCTTGCATTCCGTTGATATTAAGTTATTATCTTGGAAAGTTTTGTTTTTAGTTGCAATTTCTTCTGCTAGAAGAGTTTCAGAATTATCTGCTCTGCAGTGTTCTCCTCCTTATCTGGTGTTCCATGCAGATAAGGTGGTTTTACGTACTAAACCTGGTTTTCTTCCAAAAGTTGTTTCTAACAAAAACATTAACCAGGAGATTATCGTACCTTCTCTGTGTCCGAAACCAGTTTCAAAGAAGGAACGTTTGTTGCACAATTTGGATGTTGTTCGCGCTCTAAAATTCTATTTAGATGCTACAAAGGATTTTAGACAAACATCTTCCTTGTTTGTTGTTTATTCTGGTAAAAGGAGAGGTCAAAAAGCAACTTCTACCTCTCTCTCTTTTTGGATTAAAAGCATCATCAGATTGGCTTACGAGACTGCCGGACGGCAGCCTCCCGAAAGAATCATAGCTCATTCCACTAGGGCTGTGGCTTCCACATGGGCCTTCAAGAACGAGGCTTCTGTTGATCAGATATGTAGG